>NC_142936.1:89689229-89719229 GCF_046866305.1 Octopus bimaculoides | reverse complement strand
GAGAAAAAATAATAAGGTACTCAGATATCTGGATGGTTGTACATTTACAGATTTTTATTAATATGTCACATGTTTTTATAAATTAGCGCTTGCATCTATTCTTGTAGATTCTCCACAGTCTGGAGAATCTGGAGAATCTACAAGAATAGATGCAAGCGCTAATTTATAAAAACATGTGACATATTAATAAAAATCTGTAAATGTACAACCATCCAGATATCTGAGTACCTTATTATTTTTTCTAATATATAATACCTGTACATCACTTCCAAACCTTCTAATATGTATATATGTATATATATATATATATATATATATATATATATATATATATACATACATACAAATACGTACATTTATCAGCATACGTATATATTTACATATAAAGCGTGCGCATGCACACACTTTCTCCCATGTGTGTGTGTGTGTGTGTGTGTGTGTGCATTTAGTTGCACTATGGCTGAATTATTTAGAAATTCGCTTCGCAACTTTGAGGTCCCAAGTTCAGTCTTAGTGCGTGCGTGGCATCTTGAACCAATGTGTTCTTTTTCTTTATCCTCGGATCTGCAGTTACGCTGTTAGCGAAAGCTAATCGAAGTTAGAAGCTAATCGAAATTATCGAATGGCTCCATCATAAAGTTTTTTCTTGGATCAATCTTTAGCCTTTGGCTCGCTTTCGCTTGAGATAAATAAGGTCCGTAAATATCACTATTGATGTGGAAATCGATTAGCCTCATCTCATTCAGCGTCCATTTAAATAGCCACAAATGCATTCTGGCTCACTGATTTATAGCATGCAAAAAGCACACACACACACATTCATACATGACAAGCTTCCATAGTTTCCGACTGCTAAATTCACTGAAAAGGCATTGGGCAACCTGAGGCTAGAGCAGAAGACACTGCCTAAGGTGCCGCGCAAGAGAACTGAACCCGAAACCACATGGTTACGAAGCCATACTTGCGCCTTTATTTCTTCCGTTTTCCAAATCTACAATGGCATTGTTTATGCTCTTGTCCACTTCTTACATTTTTTCATCACAATTAATCCTTAATTCGATCATTTCCTCTTCATTACAGGTATAATTTTTCGTCTGAGTTCAAATACTGCCAAAGTCGACTTTGCCTTTCATCCTTTCGGGGTCGATAAATCAAGTACCAGTTGAGTATTTGGGTCGATGTGATCGACTGTCCCTCTCTCCACATAATCCAGGCCTTGTGCCTATACTAGAAAAGATTACAGGTGTAATTTTTAACTACCGCTTGCACACGTGTATAAGTCGCACTATACTTAATTTAAACTCAAAAGTCTGGGGTGCGACTCATGCGCGGAGCAAAACTAAAACTATGAACGGAAAAAAATGTTGTACCAAGAGTCAACACTATAAGAGTGGTGCGGTTTATACACGAGTAGATACGATAAATTATGTAAGACGAACTGGCAGAACTATTAGAACGTCAGACAAAATGCTTAGAATTGTTTCGTCCCCCTTTGCGTTCTGAGCTCAAATTTTGCTGAGGTCCACTTTGCCTTTCATTCTTTCGGGGTCGATTAGATAAGTATCAGTGAAGTACTGAAGTGGATACAACCGACTTTTCCTCTACCCTCAAAAAACTGCGGACCCTATGCCACAATTTGAAACCATCATTAATATATATATATATATATATATATATATATATATATAAGTTCATATATCCAATGAAAATCCTGGTTAGTTACCTGTTTAAAAAGTGTTGAATATTATAATTAATATTCAGCTGCAAGGTAACTAGATAAACCGTAGTTTATTTATATTTTAAGAAGATAAGAAAATAGAGAGATAATAATTATTTTAATTATGGTAATTAATTTCTAAAGGTCTGGAATCGAAACAGCTGTCAGACATCATAATCGAAACAGCTGTTAGACATCATAATGTCTAATTTTTTAATTAATAAATAATTATTAATTATCTCCCTATTTTCTTATCTTCTTAATATATATATATATATATATATATATATATATATATATATATATATATATATATCTTAATGTGAGTTTAGAGGGATATATTATCGGGCTGATACTGTGATGGCTCTCAGTTATGCTCCTGGTTATGGCTAACCGCACCTATTTTGTATGAAATTGTAAAATAAAAGGAACTAAATTTTGAGGATGATCAAATCTTCATAGTCTACATCTTTATAATTATTGCTTATACACACACACATACATACACAGTATTTACTAGTGTGTATGTAGGTCGCACCATTTTATACTTGACTTTAATTGAAAAATCTGGGTTGCGGTTTATACACCAGTGAGTACAGTAATTAGAATTTCTGTATTAAATAAATTAGCATCTGGTACCCAGATGGTTAAATAGCTGTTTATTCTTCAGATCGCACTTATTAAAGAAACCTTTTATTCAAGATTATTGCGACGTTTGTTTCAAACCTGAATTCGCCATACAGGGAAATCCTAGAAGTAACCTAGTTGAACAAGACGATGACGGCGACAACAACAACAACAAAACCGGATATGAGCCAAAGAAAGACAACACCGGAAAAGATAAACAGAATCTTGTTATTAGTTGAAGTTACAGAAGAAATAGAAATTATAAAGAATAATTTCTTGGAGTTATGAATTCAATAATGACTTATATAATTACGACAAAAATGGCGTATAAAGAGTCATCCGCAAAGAGATATAGAAACACATCGAACTGAACTTCACCCACAGCTAAATTCTTTTACGACAAAACAATTACGCAAGTAAGTCACATTTGCTGAACGCAAGTGAAGAGTTGTTGATCGAGATTTTATTCCCAAAGGTGGGGTATATATATATATATATATATATATATATATATATACATATATATATATATATATGTGTGTGTGTGTGTGTGTGTGTGTGTGTGTGTGTGTGTGTGTGTGTGTGTGTGTGTGTGTGTGTGTGTGTGTGTGTATCTATCTATGCAAAAATATATGAAAATTATGTTACATGTGTTAATATGCAGTCTGGGGATTGTGGATAAGGTGGTGGTTAGGTGAATTATTTCAAGTGATATACGTTCATGAAATATGTGTGTGTGTGTGTGTGCGCGTATATATGTATACGTATATATATATATATATATATATATATATATATATATATATATATATATATATATATATATATATATATATTTATGTGTTTCAGCCAAGTGGCTGCGGTCATGGTTACTTCTAGGATTTCCCTGTATGGCGAATTCAGGTTTGAAACAAACGTTATATATGTATATATAACGTATATATGTATATGTATGCATACGTATGTATATTTGTATATATTCATATATATGTATATATGTGTATATATTTGTATATATATGTGTATGTATGTGTGTATGTATATATATATGTGTGTACATGTGAATAATTGCATAAATATGTGTGTGTGTATATATATATATATATACATTTATATGTATGTGTGTGTATATGTATGTATATACCTATCTATTTGTCTATAAATTTCTCTAACTCTCTCCCCTCTTTCATTTTACGCACACACCGATAGTGAGACAAAATGAGTTGTAGATAGCGAGAAAGAAAAAAGGGAAAAATAACCGAAAGAAAGAGATAAAACATATGTAGTGAATGGATTAAACAAAAAAACGCACCCACACACATAAGCAGGCGAAACAACACACACACACACACACACACACATTATAAAGAGAGAGAGAGAGAGAGAGAGAGAGAGAGAGAGAGAAAGAGAGAGAGAGAGATGGGAAGAAGGGAAAAATGAACAGTTGAAGGAGCAGCGAAAAACTGGAGGAGAGTGGAAGTTATCGTTCTTTAATTACGCTCTTCACACTATGAACAATGTGAAACCATAGAAAGCAGCACTTGTTATATGTTTATTTTCCATCAGCAAAATACAGATCCATTGTTCAGTTTTGAATAAAATAAAAAAAACTTGAATAAACAGCTACAACAAGACTAACAGCAATACCTAATTCAAACAAGAAACATATACATACACACACGCTAATATACATACATACATATACACTCACACACACGCACAAATACATATAAATACATACATATATATATATATATATTTATATATCCACACATACATATATATACACATATATACTTATATACATATAAGCATATATACATGTATACACACAAATATATGTACACACAAACATATATATATATATATATACATTAACATATATACATATTTACACACACACACACACACACACACACACACACACACACACATATATATATATATATATATATATATATATATATATATATATATATGCACATGATTACACATATGTAGTTACGTATGTGTATATATTTATAGATATGCATGTAAATATATATATATCAACCTATATATGAATATTTATAAATTAATGCATATATATGACACGACAATTTGTAAAAAAAAAAATTTAATTTTTTTTAAAAACATTTCCACCGTAAGGAAATCTTAGAAAAACATTTAAAGAGAAAATGGTAGAAATTCTGAAGGAGTCTTTTTGTCTGAAAGAAAAATGGATTCAAGTGAGGTTAGCCATATTACAATAGGATAAAACTTTGGCATAGCAAGTTTCTCATTCAAAACGAAACTAAAACTTACACACACACACACACACACACACACACACACACACACACACACACACACGGTAGAATAAATATAAAAGAATTAAGACAAAACCCAAACAAATATGAAATTGCAAGAAGACGCAAGCAATAATAGGAGAAAAATATTCCCCAGCAAAAACGAAAACAAAAAAAACCCCCCAAAAAACCGAAGGAATAAAAGAAGAACAAGCGACAACGGTTAATAGCTATGACAACAGTAACAACAACAAAACAAATGCTTATAACTAAAAACGCGAGATGCAAAAGGTTGTTTAAAAATGTGATCTGATGATGATGATGATAATAATAATAATAATGATAATAATGATAATAGTAATGATAATAGTAATAGTAATAATGATAATAATAATAGTAATAATAATAATAATAATGATAATAATAATAATAATAATAATAATGATAATAATAATGATAATAATAATAATAATGATAATAGTAATGATGATGATTATATTTACAGAAAAGTTGATAAAAATCAGTAAATAAATATAATAATAATAATAATAGTAATAATAATAATGATAATAATAATAATGATGGTAATAATGGTAATAATAGTAATGATGATGATGATTATATTTACAGAAAGGTTGATAAAAATCAGTAAATAAATAAATAAATAATAATAATAATAATAATAATAATAATAGTAATAATAATTTTGATGATTATATTTACAGAAAGATTGATAAAAATCAGTAAATTATAATAATGATAATGGTTTCGAATTTTGCCACAAGGGCAGCCATTTTGTGGGAGGGGGACGAGTCGATTATATCGATCCCATCGTTTCGGTGGTACTTAATTTATCGACCCCGAAAGGATGAAAAGCAAAATCGACCTCGGTGGAATTTGAACTCATAACGTAAAGACGGACGAAATGCCGTCAAGCATTTCGCCCGGCGCGCTAACGATTCTGCCAGCTCGACGTCTCAATAATAATAATAATAACAACAGAAAATATAAATACTGCTGCTAACAACAACAACAATAATAATAATAATGGTTTCAAAATTTTGGCACAAGGCCAGCAATTCTGGGGAAGGGGGTAAGTCAATTACATCGACCCCAGTGTTCAGCTGGTACTTACTTTATCGACCCCGAAAGGGGTGAAAGGTAAATAACATCAACAAGCTGATAATGATAATGATTTCATTCAGGAAATATGGTTTGTGATGCTTACTTTGTTTCGTTTGATGTTGTTGTTTTTGTTGTTGTTGTTTTTGTTGTTGTTGTTTTTGTTGTTGTAGGTGAAAAGAAAAATCTCAAGAAACTGTATAAATACAATTGTTTCGTTTCGTTTCCTTCCTTTTTTCCCTTCCTTCATCGTTTCTTTCTGTCTGAACTACCAATCAAAAGATGTAAGGTCCTTCCCCCCTCTTCTCTTTCAAACACACACACACACACACACACACACACACACACACACACACACACACACACACACACACACACACACACATCACTGCTTTATTTTCACGGGAAGAAGATAAAACACGCTCTGTTATTATTTACACCGATAGCTTATAGTAATTATTTACCATTGTTGTTGTTGTTAATAATAATAATAATAATAAATAACGATGGTGATGAAAAAGATGATGATAATGATGATGATGACTGTGGTTATTGCCTGTTTTTTGGCTTCCTATTTAAAATTTTTCTTTTCATTTAAACGAAAGGATTTAGAATTTTCTTATTTTATTTCGTACACACACAAAAAAAAAAATATATTCTAAAATAAAATATTTGCCACAGTTTCCTTTTACACAATTTTTTTCCCCTTTTTCGAAATGTTTTTCACTTTACCGTTTTCAATTTCGTTTTGTCATTGAAGTCTTCAAGATTTTTTGACTTTCAGTCACGGCTACGGATACAACCGTTCCTTCTCCACCCTCCCACCTATTCCAAATATTTATTTATTTATTTAACTCAATTATTACTTCACTTAACTATTTAGTTTAAGCAATTTTCCATTATTTTTACCACAGCTGGTGTTTTCCGCTTTCGTTTCTGTTTTAATTTTTATTAAATTTTGATATTGCGTTTTTTCTTTTGAATTTTTATTTCATATATTATTTTAGTATTTTAGCTCTTATTTTTGTATTTTATCATATATATTATTACTTTTGTGTTTTATATATATTTTATTTATGTATTTTATATATTTTATTATTTTCGTATTTTATGTTAAATCCTATTATTTTTATATTTTTACGTTTTTTCACTATTTTTACATTTTTGTTTAGCACAAATATATTTTAATTACTCATCTGTTGAACGTGATTACAAGAACAGAGTGGACAATGAAAAATTCAAGCACAACGTGCCACTACAGTCAGACTGTGATATCTCACTGCTCTATGGTTGATCAAATTCCTTGTAATAACAGCCAAATCTCCTTCAAATCATTCTTTACAATCTTCAAAGAAAGAAAGGATATTTTGGAGACTGTCGTCTGTTATAAACTATCAGGAGTGTGTAGTTGGTCATGGTTTGACTGTCTGAATATAGATCTGTTCGGCGAGGGCTGATGGATGGCAAAGTGAGATTCTTAACTACACATCCATGTCTGCGCCTGTAAATTCGACTGCTATTTCTAGCAGATTGTTTGATTATTGATTCTTACCATTGTTGTTTGATGCTTACACGCACACACACACACGCACGCACGCACGCACATACATACATACATATATATATATATATATATATATATATATATATATATATATATACATATATATATATATATATATATATATATATACATATATATATATATATATATATATATATATATCTGAAGAATCTATTAGAGTAGATGCAAGCGCTAATATATGATTTATAAAAACATGTGACATATTAATAAAAATCTGTAAATGTACAACCATCCAGATCTCTGGGTACCTTATTATTTTTTCTAATATATAATACCTGTACATCACCTACAAACCTAATATATATATATATATATATATATATATATATATATATAAATATAAATATAAATATAAATATATAAATATAAATATATAAATATAAATAAATAAATATATATATATATAAATATAAATAAATAAATAAATATAAATAAATAAATATATATATATATAAATATAAATAAATAAATAAATATATATATATATATAAATATAAATAAATAAATAAATATATATATATATAAATATAAATAAATAAATAAATATATATATATATATAAATATAAATAAATAAATAAATATATATATATATAAATATAAATAAATAAATAAATATATATATATATAAATATAAATAAATAAATAAATATATATATATATAAATATAAATAAATAAATAAATATATATATATATATAAATATAAATAAATAAATAAATATATATATATATATAACTATAAATAAATAAATAAATATATATATATATATAACTATAAATAAATAAATAAATAAATATATATATATAAATATAAATAAATAAATAAATAAATATATATATATAAATATAAATAAATATATATATATAAATATAAATAAATAAATATATATATATATAAGGTCCCGGATGTATTTTGTATCTGTAACAATATTTTGTCTGTCATATCCTCAGCATTAGTTTTGTCTGTAAATTATTGGGAACGTCGCATTATTTTGTGTATGCATTATCGTACTGAGGGAAATGGCCAGAGAATCTAACAAAGAATGATTTAAACAATCAGCTTAGAAAGCAAACTTGTCATCTTGGATGTAAGATAATGATTGACGACGTAGGTGTGAAAATGTGTCGAAACAATGGTAGTGAATTAACGACATTCTTTATAAAGAATGCTAATTCCCTTTTCTTTCATTTGTCTATTTATATAAAATCTACCGATGCTACAGAATTTCTGTTGTCTCTCCAGTGGCAGAAACGTTTCCTCTGTTCCATTGTATGATGACATCAGGTAGCCAATAACAGTGGATGGGCTTTGCGTAGCATTCTACAAGGCCATTTACTCAAATTTTACTTAACTCTGTCTGTCTGTAGATACGCACATACACACACATGTATAAATATATTTATATATTGTTGTATGCCGGCATGTATACAAATACACGCGAATATATAGATATATCGTATGCGGGTATATAAACAAATACATACGAATATAAACACAGATACACACACACATATTGTATAGTGCATATATACAAACACACACACACATGGAAACATTCACAGATGTCTATGTGTGTGCTGCAGTTATACATCTGCATTTACCATACAACGAAGATATTTGACATTCCTTTTGAAATAATGTTGTCGGTTCAATCCATATTGACTTCATCTTTCAATGAATGATTGAATGATTCAGTCAGAGAATGAAAGAAGGGAAGCATCAAAGAGAAAAGGAAGACGAAAGACAAATAAATAAATAGATAGATAGGAAAACAAAAAAAGAAAAACAAAAAAAAAAAAGAAGCTAATACAAACGGTAAAAATAAAAAGCGAGCGATGAAACGAGAGGAAATGAAGGAATATTTGGAAGAATGAGACAAAGAGAGAGTGTGCAACATCAAGTGGCACCATATTTTACGTAGAGAACCAATGAAAACAGGCATCTAGTCGTAGCATCGTTAAACAAAAGAGAGGTATGTGGTGGTGGTGGTAGTGAGAAGAAGGACAAATGTGGGGGAAGAAACGCAGAGTTTTGTTCAAGTATGTGTATGCATCTATATATGCAGGGACAAATAAAAGTAGATATACAGTAGGCTTAATATGAGTGCAATGATGTTTCCATTTGTCTATTTCTTTCTTCAGATAAGAACGAAGAGAATAATCCCATTAATAAGCAACTGTTTACCCCCTGTACTTTTGTCGCCCCCCTCTACATATATACGTATGTATGTAGATAGTTCTGTCTATATCTATGTCTGTATATATAGTGTATATATATATATATATATATATATATATATATACTAGATGTGGTGAAAATATTCCCGTCTAAATTACGCAAAAATGAAAGTAACACTGACATCTCTTTTTAACAGATATATTTACCCAAAATTACATAAAAATAACTTCAAATACTAAAGAGTAAATTTATTCAATAAAATCGCCAATGGCTTCAACTACGGCCGCCAGACGACTTCGGAATCTCCTGTAACTCTTCTGGACAGTATCCTTGTTTAAGTTGGTGAATGCTGTCATAATCCTTGCCTTCAGTTCATCTTTGGTGTTACAGGGAATTTTGTTGGTCTCTCACTCAACTGCGTCCCACAACATAATAATCAAGGGGGTTGCAGTCTGGAGAGTTAAGTGGCCAGATGTTAGGGGTGATGTGGTCGCAGACATTGTCTGTCAGCCATGACTGGGTTCTCCTGCTTGTGTGGCATGGTGCTGTGTCCTGTTGCTAGATATAGGGTCTTCCAGCAGCCACCCTCTTCACCCAGGGCAACACTACCTCCTCCAGGCACTTGATGTAAGCCTCCATGTTGAGTGTGAGGCCGTGTGAGAAGATGAATAGAGGCATAGCGTCGCCATCAGCAGTGATCACTCCAAATACCATGATGTTGACTGGATGTTTGATTTTTATCACTTTCGCTACTTCAGGTTGCACTGTCCCAAACACTTAGAAATGTTTCGTAGTGGAGCTTCCGGCGCGAATACTAAGCAGTACATCAAGTCGTTTCCAAATTTCTGGCAGAGAGAATTGCATCATGGTGCTGTTTTTCTCACAAACGGTGTCAGACTGACCCTACTATACTGTGTAGTTGACAAAATCAAAACCAAACAATGCGCATGCATGAAATTAAAAATATAAAATGGCGACAGTTTAACTATCGTACCCTGTATATATTATATGCACAATTCCATCACATAGAATATAAGCATAACCGTTAAAAATTACCATTTTCAACAACTCCCTCCTCAGCCTCCTGTTCTTCCCCTCCTCCTCAACACCGTAGTATATCTCCGTCATCCTCTTCCTCATCATCATCATCACTATCAAAATAGCCATCATCACTATCATCATTATCATTACCACTACCATCAACGTTGCTAGTTATCATCACCATCACGATCATGATCAACACCGATCACCATAATCACTATCATCATCATAGTGAACATCACTACTATCAGTCATCGCCACCATCACCACCATCATCTCCGTCATCATCATCATCATCATCACTAAGATCAACATCACTAGCAACACCCCAGCCCGCCACCACCACCACCACCACCACCACCACCGCTAGACCCGTCGTAAACCATCGTTTAAACAGACACCAGAAGCAAGCAGAGGACATGTGCAAATGGCAATCTCTGTGTATTAATTAGACAAGTTTAATTGGAACAATTAAAGCACAGACGAAAAGTCTTGTTCTGAATTCCACCTTTGTTCAACTCGGGGTCAGCCGAGTTGACGTTATGTGAAAGCAAGGGGACACCTCGGTGCCAACCCTGCTGAAGAAAACTAAGCTCGGCAAAGGTCAGCTGATGGTCACGTGAGGAGATTTTTCCTTTCATTTTCTTTCTTTCTGTTTCGCTTTCTCTCCTTCCGCTCCATCTCATTTCTCTTTACATTCTCTACTCTCCATTCGCTACCACACAGCCCCTCCTCCTCCTCCTCCTCCTCCTCCTCTATTAATCTTAATTCCTCTGCGTTCGTAGTCTTTACGTTCTCTATGCTGTTGTCGTTACTCGTTTTGTTGTTTGAATTATTATTATTATTATTATTATTATTATTATTATTAATTATTATTATTATTTAAGGCGGCGAGCTGGTAGAATCGTTAGCATACGGGACAAAATGCTGAACGGTATCTTGTCCGTCGCTATGTCATGCGTTCAAATTTCGCCGAGGTCGACTTTGCCTTTCAACCTTTCAGGGTCGATAAATTAAGCACCAGTTGAGTACTGGGGTCGATGTAATCGACTATCAACCTCCCCCAAATTTCAGGCTTTGTGTCTAAATGATTATTATTATTATTGTGGCGAAGGCGACGAACTGGCAGAAATGTTAGCACGCCGGACGAAATGCTTAGCGGTATTTCGTCTGCCGCTACGTTCTGAGCTCAAATTCCGCCGAGGTCGACTTTGCCTTTCATCCTTTCGGGGTCGATAAATTAAGTACCAGTTACGCACTGGGGTCGATGTAATCGACTTAATCCCTTTGTCTGTCCTTGTTTGTCCCCTCTATGTTTAGCCCCTTGTGGGCAATAAAGAAATAAGAAACGTAAGCACGCCGGGCGAAATGCTTAGCGGTATTTCTTCTGTCTTTATGTTCTGAGTTCAAATTCCGGCTAATTAGAAGATACCTGCCCAACGTGTCACTCCATGGAATTGAACCCTATCCTTTCAAGAATACATCATGGAAACATTTGCTGATACCACTAAAAATAGTTTCTAATGGCAGTGTTATAAGCTCACTATACATAAAACAGAGATATGGTACTATATTGAGCACCCGATAGTGGGTATTCTATACCCGACAGCAATTCCACCCAGCAACCAAATGCATATAGAACTATACAGAATAAGTTTTTAGTCTGAATAAGTTATTTGAAGGTGAGCTCTGCTGCAGCGCCAGCGACATGTCCAACTGTTCTCTTATAACTCTGCAAAGGCATTCTTGCTTGTTCTCTGAAAAAGCGTCTATCAGAGTTGTTCCGATGCTGAATGACTAGAAAAAAAAAGCCGACACTCCATCGGTCACGTCGATGTGGGTTCCAGTTGATCCGATCAACGCAACAGCCTGCTCGTGAAATTAACGTGCAAGTGGTGAATACTCCACAGACACGTGTACCCTTAACGTAGTTCTCAGGGTAATTCAGCGTAACACAGAATGTGACAAGAGTGCTCTTTTGAAATACAGGAACTACTCATTTTTGGCAGCTGGATGGGCTGGAGCAACGTGAAATAAAGTTTCTTGCTCAAGGACACAATGCACCGCCAGGGATCGAACTCGACACCTTACGATTGTGAGCCGAATGCCCTAACCACTAAGCTACGCGCCTTTATAAGATGACGAATAGAAATGTTGAGAGAAGCAAAATAGGCGAACTCTGGCAGTTTGTGTTTGACCGTTCTTCGATGAAATGAAATCCATGTTGCGAGACTAAAGCAGCGGGCTGGCAGAATTATTAACGCGTCGAACAAAATTCTTTGCGGCATTTCTACTGGCTCTGAACGTTCTGAGTTGAAATCCTGCAGAAATCAACTTTGCCTTTCAACTCTTCGAGATCGATAAAATAAAGTACCGGTCAAGTCCTAGGGACAGTGATACAATCAACGTGTCCTGCTCCCTCGGAATTGCTGGCCTTGAATTCTGCAACGGACTGAGGTTCCGTTCAGGGATTGGAGGGGAGTGTTGTGGTCTTTCTCACATACACGCCACAGAAACCGCGTAATCGGTTTGAAGAACTCCTTGGATTAAAGAAGAAGAAAAAAACCGATGGATGAGTAAGGAGGATAGTGCATATACTGGTCAACCGTGGTGAGTCTGTCTCGGAGAAGAATATAGCTATTTGCTTATTACCAAAACGATTAACTGAGATAAGAGGAGAGCATAAAGACCACAACTTCGCATTCTCTCAACCTTTTTTTTAAACATCGTGTGTGTTAAGTCCTAAGAAATGTGATTAACAAGAAAAGTCAGTTAGGAAATACATCATCGCTGCCCTTAACACTCTCCTTTCCTCACCCCCCCCCCCCCCCAAAAAAAACAAACGTCTTTGTAATGTTCTTACCGTCACCACTTCCGCAGCCGCCATCACCTTTTTTTTTTTATCTAGTTTCCACAAATTGCTTGCGAAAACGATAATAAGAACGTCATCGAGAACAACAAGAATAATGGTAAAGGTAATAGCAGCGGGAATGGCAGCAGAACCAACGGCAAAAGCAGCATCAGCAGCAGTAAACCTTTCAGCTTATCATCAGAACGGAGAAGACCAAAGAGCCGGTGCCAAGTTCATGCAATTACGTAGAACATATGAAGAAAGTTTATTACTTGGAATTGGCTGATCAACAATTGGATGGTAATAGGAGTGGTGGGAGGAGAGATGTGGTGGTAGGCGGCGGTGGGGGGGGGGGGGAGAGACGAGGGGGTAGAGGAGTATGGGGACGAAGAAGTCGATAGAGAATGTAGAACAAAGGTAGAGAGGAACATTATGGAACGAAAGATATAGAAAGAATGGCGGAGGATGATATCGAGAGAGAACCAGACGCTGAGAGAGAGAGAGAATATATATATAAATAGATACAAATAAATGGATATATATATATATATATATATATATATATATATATATATATATATATATATATATGGGTATATATGAGTGTGTGTGTGTGTGTGTGTGTGTGTGTGTGTGTGTGTGTGTGTGTGTGTGTGTGTGTGTGTGTATTTATTCTTTTTTTTGTTTCAGACATTTGACTGCAGCCATGGTGGAGCACGACATTTAGTCGAACAAATCGACCCCAGGACTTATTCTCTGTAGGCGTAGTACTTGTTCTATCGTTCTGTTTTGCCGAACCGCTAAGTTACGGGAACGTAAACACACCACCATCGGTTGTCAAGCGATGTTGGGGGTGACAAACGCAAACATATATATATATATATATATATATATATATTCGACGGGCTTCTTTCAGTTTTCGTCTACTAAATCCAATCACAAAGCTTTGATCGACCCAAGTCTATAGTAGAAGACACTTGCCGAAGGTGCCACGCCGTGGGACTGAACCCAGAACCTTGTGTCATTCGTTTAGTATGCGTAGAATAACCTATAACAGTATAAATTATCAATTAATTATTAAGGGTACTAGCAGGCAGTACCAGCATGCTAAATATAGCAGCCAAAATGATCAAACCACAAGTTATCACTTAAACAGAAAGGTGAAAGCGGGAAGACGAATAAAAACCGTAATAACCCCCTTACCAACAAGGAAAATAATCAACAATTGTGGTTTGGTCATTCTGTCTGCTGTGTCAGCATGTCAGCACTACTTGTTATTACCTTTATGGATAGGCGCAAGAGTGGCTGTGTGGTAAGTAGCTGGCTTACTAACCACATGGTTCTGTGTTCAGTCCCATTGCGTCCCAAAGTGTCTTTACCGCCTTGCCGCCTCACCTATAACCAGCGAGGAAGTTACGATGGATTACATCGACATTAGCGAAGATATACTACTAGCCATAAATGAGGTGGACGCAAACTCAACTGCTGGTCCTGATGGTTTTCCAAGCAATCTTCCTCAAATCGTGTAAGCATGCCCTGGCGAAACCTCTACAGATTCTCTTCCAGAGCTTTCTTGCAAATGGCAGACTGCCAATCAAACTGAAGGAGGGAATAATATGCCCAATCCATTAAGAGGGAAGCAGAGCAGATACCAAAAACTATAGGTCTATCTCTCTGACTTCACACATCAGCAAAGTTGTGGAACGGATACTCAGATGGAAACTAATTGCATTCCTTGAAGAAAATAACTTGCTGAGTGATACTCAACATGGTTTTCGACCAGGTAGGAGCTGCCTGATCCAGCTCTTACAGCACTATGACTTGAGGAAGTTACTCAACAACTCAAATGTGGATGTAAAATACCTTGACTTTGCAAAAGCTTTTGATAAAGTGGATCATGGTATGATATGCCACAACCTGCGTGATCTTGGCATAGCTGGAAGACTTGGAGAGTGGTTACATGACTTTCTGAAAGGCAGAAGTCAGGCAGTAGTGGCCAATGCAGCCACCTCTATGAAAACACAGATAGTGAGCGGTGTTCCACAGAGCACTGTCTTAGGACTTACAGGATACACTGGTCCACAGGGGATTACAATCTCAGAGCTTAAATCAGTGGGGGACCTGGGTATCGACATGAATGATGATACCTCTTTCCAAGTGCACATCACCAGGATGGCGACAAAGTGGAGAACCTTCCGAATCAGAGAGAAGGAAACCATGATGGTCCTCTTCAGAACATTCGTCCTCAGCCGTCTGGATTACTGCTCCTAACTGTGGTCACCCAACAGTGTAAAATTAACAGCGGAACTTGAAGCAATCCAGCAAAGCTTCACAAAGAATATCGTCTCATTGCAACAGCTCAGCTACTGGGAAAGGCTGAAACAGCTAAGACTACTCCCTGGAGCAGTAATATACATCTGGAAGATCTGGAAGGATTTGTGTCAAATTTTGGCATTGAAAGCTACACCAATGCCAGAAGGGGTCGACAGTGCATAGTGCCAAAGATCCCAGGAACGTCATCGCGCTTCAGGACCAGTTACTGCAACAGCCTGAGTTTCGGAGGCCCATGGCTCTTTAATATTCTCCCAAAGAGCCTGAGGGACCTACACAAACTGGATGTAGGTGTTTTCAAATCAAAACTGTATCTCTTCCTGTCATGAGTCCCAGATGAGCCTACCTCGCGGCAAGAGGGGCAAATGAGGGTAGTGACATCAAACTCACTTATTCACCAAATGCCACATATTAGAGGAGGCTCTCAATAATAACAGTGAAGCAAAACGGCGGCGTCTCAGCATGGCCACAACTTTGAGCTGAAACTATAGAAAAAAGAGAGAAATATATACGATGCAAAGCACGTTGTGTCAGCAATGTTTAACAACATGCAATATACTGGTTGATCACATGATTGTGTGCGCGCGCGCGTGCGTGTGCGTGTGCGTGTGCGTGTGTGTGTGTGTGTGTGTGCTTCTCAGAGAGAGAGAAAGATAGAAATGAAGACCAGTTGGCAAGGATAAATACGGGTTGATGTTGCGAAAAAAGATATGCAAAATATACAAGAAGTCCGGGGGGAGAAAGAAAGGAGGTTGGACAAAAAGTCGTCAAGTCGCCAGTTTTATGACGTCAGAAGCGGTATGGCGGTGAAGATGATAGCATGATCGTGACAAAGGAAACAAGATAAAGAAGACAGGCCGACCGACAAACAGACAGACAAGATAAAAGCAATATCTCCGTTTACATAGGAGCGTATCAGATAGATGATGCTGAGATAATTGATTCGCTGTGTGATAACTGATAGATTAGCCTGCCTTGTGATATAACCATGAATAAGGAACAACATGTCTTCCTCTCGATTAGGACGATCTTCGCTAGTTACTATGACAACAGGGGAGATAACACGGTCGCCAACACGGGCGATTGATAAACTTGTAACAATGAATAAAAACGTTTAGTGTTCGAAGTTGGCTTTGTATGGTGGAAGTGTTGTTTAAACTCGGATCAGAGTAAATCCTGTAGTCTGGTGATGAGAGACAAACCAGTTATGATCAAAGATATAAAGACAGGATGTCTTTATATCTTTGATCTTTTATTTGTTTCACTCGTTGGACTATGGCTATGCTGAGGCAACGCCGTAAAGGATTTAGTCGAACAAATCGATCCCTATATCTATTTTAAAGTCTGGTGCCTATTCTTTGGGTCTCTTTCGCAGAAATACTAAGTTACGAGAACGTAAACAAACGAACACAGGTTGTCAAGTGGTGGAAGGGGGAACAAACGAAAAGATATGTACATACGTATATATTTGATGGGTTTCCATATAGTTTCCGACAAACCAAACTCACTCGCAAGGCATTGGTCGACCCAAGGACATACTAGAAGACATTTGCCCAAGGTGCCACGCAATGGGACTGAAACCGAAAGTACGGGATCACAAAGCGAGCTCCTGAACCAAAGAACCATGCCTCTAGAACAACCTTATCTAAAGTGTCCCTAGTGGTTAGGAAATAGGGCTCATGAACGATATGTCTCGGGTTCGATTCCTTGACTAGCCAATGAATTATGTTCTTGAGCAAGACACTTCATCTGACTTTGATCCATATATCTCAACTGAACATTAATAACAACGGCATCTAGAGATTTAATTCTACAAAGGACAGGCATCCTTTGCAGGGTAACCAATCTTGTGTCTTCAGCTGCTTAAATAACCCCCGGAAAACAGGAAGAATGCCAACCTAATTGACATGTAGGCTCCAAACTTAAGGATTGCTGCGTGCCTTTAGAGATATTTGGCTGGTGTTTCTAGCTAATTCGGTGGTCGCATTAAAAGTACCTCTTTGGTTCGTATGTGTGTATGTATCGATTCATGTGTGTGTGCGTGTGTGTGTGTGTATGTAAGTGGATGGATTTGTGTCGGTGTGTATAGATGTATGTGTGACATACATCTGTCATCTGTACGACATACATGTACGACATACGTGTATGTGTGTGTGTGTGTGTGTGTGTGTGTGTGTGTGTGTGTGTGTGTGTGTGTGGGTATGTGTGTGTTTGTGTCTGATTGTCTGGCGTGATGTGTGTGTGTGTGTGTGTGTGTGTGTGTGTTTTGTGCGTATGCTTGTGACAAGCCAGTTTTTCTTTTTATATAACTTCAAAAGGAGAATTCTTCTGTCGTTATACACGGCTGGTTACAATGCGCTTTCCTCGTATTGTTTTAGCTGTCGAACGATGTCACGCTGCTGGTTTGGCTGGCAGACCAACATGTGCCCTGAATAAAACGCCAGTCGGTCGCAGGGTTACTTGTAGCTGAATGGACTGAAGCAATGTGGAGTGTTTTGCTCTTGAACAAAAGGCACGGTTAGTCTGAGAATCGAAACCGCGATCTCACGATCGTGAATGCAATACTCTAACCCCTGTGTGTGTGTGTACGTACAAATGCAGCCTAAGATAAAAGAAAAGGAAACAGGCTCCACTACGGTAATCGAACCAAGCATGTACTGGTTACAGAGCGAACGTGCTACCGATTACACATTACACCATGTGGACTCTGAAGAAGTTTTTCTTTCCCCACCCCACTCAATTGAACATATAAATCCATGAGACTTTGAGTAAGCCTAACAATCTAGTCTCCTCTATAGTCTCACAACAATTCGGTATCCACTTAACCAGCAAACAACGTAGGTACTTTTGTATATTAGTTCAGCAGCTTTTATTTTAAGTATAGGGGTTTCAAATTTTGGCACAAGGCCAGCAATTTCGGCGGATGGGGTAAATCAATTACATTGACCCTTGTGCTCAACATAATAATAATAATAATAATAATAATAATAATTGTTGCAAATTTTGTCACAAGGGCAGATTTTGTGGTGAGGGGATGATTCGATTACATCGACGCCAGTGTTCAACTGGTACTTAATTTATCGCCCCCGAAAGGATGAAAAGCAAAGTCAACCTCTGCGGAATTTGAACTCAGAACGTAGCGGCAGACGAAATACCGCTAAGCATTTTGCTCGACATTTTTACTCGAAGCATATTAAAATTATAACTTGACTACATACAAGCGTGGCTGTGTGGTCAGAAGCTTGCTTCTCAAACCACATGGTTCCGGGTTCAGTCCCACTGCCTGACACCTTCGGCAAATGTCTTCTACGATAACCTCGGGCTGACCAAAGCCTTGAGAGTGGATTTGGTAGACGGAAACTGAAAGAAGCCCGTCGTATATATATATATATATATATATACACACACACACACACACACCGTATTTTGAGTTCAAATTCCGCCGAGGTCGACTTTGCCTTTCATCCTTTCGGGGGGGGGGGGGGGATCGATAAATTAAGTACCAGTTGCGTACTGGAGTCGATCTAATCGACTGCCCGCCCCCCAAATTTCGGGCCTTGTGCCTAGAGTAGAAAAGAATAAGTACCAGGCTTACAAAAAATGCACTGGGCTGCTATTCAATGACTGAAAGAAGTAAAAAAAAAAAAAAAAGCAAAAGATGTTATTATATTTCCAGTTTCACCCTCAAGAATTAATTCAACAGAGTATCAACAACTCACACATCACTTTCTTGTGGAGTGTTTTTTAATTAATTCCATAAATGTAGAAGAAAAAAAAAATTGCAGCTGAAACGTGATTGAGTTCGTAAAAATAGCGTTCCTGCCTTGATTTCCGTTGTTTTAATATAATGGACCATATGCAAAATAAGTTTAATCGAAGTACTCGATAACACTACTAATATTATCAACATACTTAATGTGTAATTAGATTTATCACGTTTTTTTTTTATTTGAAAATTTTAATTGAACATTTTACAGCTCACAATTTGAATTAAACAGACTAATCTCAGTTCATAGAAAATTTATGGAACGGTTTGAGGGATCATTAGTTTTTTTAGGTGAGCATTATTAATTCAAAACTAAACTGAGTGTAAATTATTTATTATTAGATTACAAAGCTTCGCTTTCAATAATTACGTATACAAATTGGGAAAAAGCGAAGTTTAGGTACTCTGCTGGAAAATCGCTGCTTTAATATCTCATAAATTAGCGGAAAGCTCAGAAAATTCACAGGTAAATCAAATCTTCGTAATGGCTGTAAAACCGAGTGAAGAATAAAATGATAAAAAGCTTCCTTGTCATTAGAAGATATAGTTAATAATAACAGAGAATGTTTTCATGATGCAATCTTGAAAAGGATAGGTTTTCTTTTTAAAAAAACATTTTTACTGATCGCAAAAATGTATTTCACGTAAAATTTTCGTAAAAATAAAAACAGGCAGTTAAATATAATACCTGTTTAAATCAGTTTCAGCGTCGATAATGGAATACCTAAGTTAGAAAATAAAATCAAAATTTGAGGATAGAGCTAGAAAATATTACCTGTAAAAATCTCGTTAATTCTCACAAAGTCACGTCGCTAAACGAAACCGCCATGATAGTTATAAACGGAGTAGAAATGAAACAGTCTTAATCATTTGAATTTTCTTTTAAAATCCTCTAGAAGTGCTTTTAGAATTTAATCTTAAACCGGAAGCGCTCTTTTTAAAATTTACAGACGCAAAAAAGAACTTAAAATAAATAAAATCAAATCATAAATTTCTGTACAAAAATCACTTAAAAACATACCTGTTAGAATGGGCCTAGAAAGAAATAAAAGAACTGAAGGAGGCAAGCATTGTTTTTTTGAGCTGATCTTTATCAAAAAACCGTCATTGAATTACTATTTTCCATGGAAAATAATTAACTACAATTTTTATATGTCAGATAGGAAAAAACAACAACAACAACAACAGCAACAATAATGTAATAATAATAATATGATTCCAGACACATTTTTAATTCCATGCAGGCAATGTGTGATGATATCACAACGCACTCTATCCTGATATAGTTTTTTTGCTAATTAAACTTAATTATAATGAATGGATGGACTGATACAATTAGAGCCTTATTTTCGTTGTTAACAGAAACAATAGCATGTAGACACAACGAATTATCAGTTCCGATAATTAAATTGTTGCGTTTAAAGCAATGTAATTATCTTTTTTTTGTGTAGAATATTAAATATTCTCCACTTTCAAAATTAATAAATCAATTTTTTCCTACAACGTGTGAAGTCGGGACATAACTGGCCACCTGTGTGGGGGTCGGGATTTTGCGCGGTTTGTCAGGACATTCCGGCTCAAATATCGAGTTGATAACCCCGAAAACTCTACCTACCTACCTACCTGTAGAGATATTCAGATACAATTGATAACCACGAACACCATATATATATATATATATATATATATATATATATATATATATATATATATATATATGGCTGTGTGGTAAGTAGCCACATGGTTCCGGGTTCAGTCCCACTGCGTGGCACCTTGGGCAAGTGTCTTCTACTATAGCCTCGGGCCGACCAAAGCCTTGTGAGTGGATTTGGTACACGGAAACTGAAAGAAGCCCATCATATATATGTATATGTTTGTGTTTCTGCCCCCCCCCCACATCGCTTGACAATCAATTATAGAATAAGTACTAGGCTTACAAAGAATAAGTCCTGGGGTCAATTTGCTCGACTAAAGGCGGTGCTCCAGCATGGCCACAGTCAAATAACTGAAGCAAGAATATATATATATACTCATTTCCGTCTAGTAAATCCACTCACAAGATTTTAGTCGGCCCTAGGCCATAGCAGAAGACTCTTGTCCAAGGTGCCACTCAGTGGGACTGAACCCATAACAATATGGTTGGGAAGCGAGCTTCTTACAACTCAGCTACGACGGGGCTTCTTTCAGTTTTCATTTCTGAAATGCACACATACGGGCTTTGAGCGGCCTGCGGTTATAGTTGCAGACACTTGCCCAAGGTGCCAAGCAGTGTGACTGAATCCGGAACCATGTGACAGGGAAGCGAGCTTCTTACCACACAGCCATGTCAATAAGGTCTTAACCAGCTCTCAATCTCAGTACTTTACTTCTAGCAGACACAGTTCCGGTTAAGTAAAAAACAAAACAAAACAAAAAACAAAACAAAAAAAAAAACATACGCCACACCGCTTTAATGGTTCTAGATCTTTCCACCGCCCACACTGAGCAGTGAACTTTAGAAGTGATTTAATGTCTTGCTAAATGGCAGATTGCTGACGGATTCTTTCGTTCTCATTCTCTTCCTCCTTCCCCACGCTGGCGATAACTGGAAAAGCATGAGTTATTGACATAGGGCGCGTCTCTTGTGGGCTGGATGCGAACTGACAAATCTTTAACCGAAAGGCCAACACCATCGGTCATTAGGCCATTTGTACAAACCCTATCAGATCATTGATTCGTATACGTATGTATGCAAACATATGGAAGCTTATAATTTTTGTATGTATACATATATATATATATATATATATATATATATATAAATAAATTGTATGCATACTTTAATGTGTGTGTATATATATATATACACACACACACAAATGCATGTGTGTATATATATATATATACACATGTGACTGTATATATCTATATGTATGTGTGCGTGTATATATATATGTATATATACATATGTATGCATACACTAGTACGTATATATATATATATATATATATATATATATATATGCATACATAAGTACGTAAAGATATATGCATGCATGCATAAGTACACACACACACACATATATATATGAATATTCTATACATACAAATGGCTATTGCAAAGAGCGAGCAAGCAATTATAAGTATAGCGTTCATTACGACGGTCTCGCGAGACTGACCGACGCCATTTTGTTTTGTCCAGTAATTTGCTAAAACATTCGAGCCACAAATGTACGTGGGCTGCATTAGTACATTAGATTCGGTTACATCTCTAACATTTCTTCATTAAGCGTCGCCGTTTGGGGACCTTGCACACACACACACACACACACACACACACACACACACACACACACACACACACACACACACACACACACATGTCAACAGAAATAGAAAGACGTACACAACTACATAACATCGTGTACACTAACACAGAAACATACATAGACGCAAACATCTATCTATCAATCTATCAAATCTATCTGTCTGTCTGTAGTTATCTATCTACCTATCTTTAGCTATCTATCTACCTATCTATCTTTAGCTATCTATCTTTATCTATCTATCTATCTTTAGCTATCTATCTATCTATCTATCTATCTATCTTTCTCTGTGTATGTAAGTATGTATTTATCAATCTACGTATATGTATGTATGTGTGTATATATATATAAGCATATATATACATATGTACTTATGCATGTATATATATATGTGTGTATATATTTGCTATGTATGTATATATGTACATATTTATATTATATATATACATATATGTGTGTATATGTGTTTGTGTATATGTAGGTATGTGTATATATATATATATATATGTGTGTGTGTGTACGTGAGTCTACTGCATATACATTTATGCATTTATTTATTTATTTAGCCATACATAATACAACGCAAGACTAAATGGTGGTTTGGCTGCACAGTATATTTCGTTTATGTTTTAAAATGCAGGCTGTGTCTGCCGTTCGGCATGGGAGGGTGCCGTGTGCATAGAATCTCTCTACAGGAACGAAAATACAACGGCGTTGATATTCATTTTAAACTGCTGAGGAGAAACCAGAAAAGAAGGGGAAGTTCTAGTATTCTGTATAGTCCTCTGGGAATGGACATTTGATGTGAAGCGGTTTGGGTAGTATCCTCAGAGAACCATATTTTATCTTCCAATCTCTGTGTGTGTGTGTGTGTGTGTATCGCTTGGCAGTCCGTTGATTACGACGACAAGGGTTCCAGTTGATCCGATCAACGGAACAGCCTGCTCGTGAAATTAACGTGCAAGTGGCTGAGCACTCCAAAGACACGTGTACCCTTAACGTAGTTCTCGGGGGAGATTCAGCGTGACACAGTGTGTGACAAGGCTGCCCCTTTGAAATACAGGTGCAACAGAAATAGGAAGAAAGAGCGAGAGAAAATTGCGGTGAAAGAGTACAGCAGGATTCGCCACCACCCGCTGCCGGAGCCTCGTGGAGCTTTAGGTGTTTTCGCTCAATAAACACTCACAACACTCGGTCTGGGAATCGAAACCGCGATTGTACGACCGTGAGTCCGCTGCCCTAACCACTGGGCCATTGCGCCTCACTGTGTGTATATATATATATATATATATATATATTAGCTTAGTTTTTCCATGGGGCTGACCAGATTGGAGCAATATCGAGAATAATCAGCCGAAATTGCAAGGATAATCTAGATCTCGACGGAAGAGAGAAAACTCCAAATGACCTGTCCATGTTTTCTTTGTATCGTCTAACTGTATGTTTTGTCCCTTTCTTGTATCACCTAACTGTCTGGATGTTTTGCGTCCTTGTCCAATTCTGTATTGTGTGTGTGTGTGTGTGTGTGTGTGTGTGTGTGTGTGTGTGTGTGTGTGTGTGTGTGTGTGTGTGTGTGTGTGTGTGTGTGTGTGAGTGTGTGTGTGTGTGCGCGCGCGCGTATATGCGGATATCTCGAAAGTAAATAAACACCTCTCATTATGCGGTTTTACCTGTGAGGACACTACTCACCAGTACGATACCCCAAATAGCTAAATCATTAAAAACTGCGCAAGGCAGGTCTATTAACCTGGCACTCCGTTGGTTACGACGATGAGCGCTCCAGCTGATCCGATCATCGAAACAGCCTGCTCGTGAAATTAACGTGTAAGTTGCCGGGCATTCCAAAGATATGTATGCCCTTAACGTAGTTCTCAAGGAGATTCGATGTGATATATGCGTACACTTAAAGGGTTTTCAGGAAGAATTAGCAGAGGCGAACTGCTTAAGTCCAGAGCCAACTCCTTGCACACACTGTCCCAGCAGACCATCAAATCCCGACCTGTAGCAGAACCTTCCGAACTCGCATCGGAATGATTGGCCTCAGTCGGGTACACCGTGCCCCGTCGGTTTCTCCCATGTGATGTCCTTGGTCGCCGTCCATGTTGAAGGATATAATAATAATAATGATTTCAAATTGTTTTCCACAAGGGCAGCTTGGGGGAGGAGATTAAGTCGATTACATCAACCCTAGTGCATAACTGGTACTTATCTAATCGACTCCGAAAGGATGAAAGGCAAAGTCGACCTCGGTGGAATTTGAATTCAGAATGTAGCGGCACACGAAATACAACAATAATAAGTTTTGGATTTTAACGTCAATGGTACGGACTTCACTGAGTGTCCAATCAAACAGCAGCACGACTGTTGGTATGATTACTGGTATAACAGACACATCGTGGACCACGGAATCATTACACTCAGAGACCTCTGAATTCCCTATATTTACGTCTGGATACAATACTCACTGGGTAACGGCTTCCTTGTTACACCGACCTCCTTAGAACGCATCTATTTATAAGTCCGTGTGGTATTCTTGGTTGGAGAGCGGAGGAAAAAGCCCGGCCATTAATAGACGTATTGCTACGATGGCTTGTGGTTTTTTTTTCGTTTTATTTTATAATTATGATAGAAAACTTAATTTGACCAAACTCCATCTCGTTCTCTCTCTCTGTTTATGTTTATATATGTATATATATATATATATATATAACATGCACACTCACACAGATGCATACACACACACATCTTTGTGCTAGTGTGTGTGTGTATTTATACATGTATTTAAAGACGTAAATGTGTTTGTACATATGTAGTATTAAGTGTGTGAATGAAAATTAATTACAGATTTATTGATGATATTTGTTCACGTACACACACACACACACGCACACACACACACACACACACACACACACACACGAGAGTCTTGCTGAGAAATGATTGCTTGAAATTTACTCCCAAGTTCTCGACAAGATGGCAGACATAACTGAAGCGTCGATTTCCGGATCGGTATCCCTCGTCAATTTCCGCTGTTTAACCGAGAAAATAGCACAAGAAAAACCGTAACTATACAGAAAATACTCTTAGCTTTCATAATCTGCTTCATGTAAAGATAATTATTAACGGTTGTCAAACTCGAACCACATCATCACCATCATCATCATCATCATCATTACCATCATCTTCGTCATCATCTTCTTTCGACTTCCATCTGGCCCGTTGCACCACCGCACCACGTATCGCCACAACTATAGTATTTATGTGGTATTACAATATTTGTATTGGTTCCATCGTTATCTCATTCAAGGATGGTAATCCTTGGGTGTCCCTATTTTCCATAGTGATGCCGTCAGTGAACGGGTCTACTTTCTCATCCACCCTTAAAGTGCATCTAGTACTGAATGGATTTGTTCGAGCTTCTTAGTTGAATCTTAATCCCTTTCTTTAAGAAATGCCAGCAAGATTCCGAAATCAGGCGATTGACCCCAGGATATGTCTTGCACTTTAGTGTGACTGTCTTTTGTCTTTCGTGGAGGCGCAATGGCCCAGTGGTTAAGGCAGCGGATTCGCGGTCATAGGATCGCGGTTTCGATTCCCAGACCAGGCGTTGTGAGCGTTTATTGAGCGAAAACACCTAAAGCTCCACAAGGCTCCGGTTGGGGATGGTGGCGAACCCTGCTGTACTCTTTCACCACAACTTTCTCTCACTTCCTGTTTCTGTTGTGCCTGCAATTCAAAGGGGCCAGCCTTGTCACACTGAATATCCCCGAGAACTACGTTAAGGGTACACGTGTTTGTGGAGTGCTCAGTCACTTGCACATTAATTTCACGAGCAGGCTGTTCCGTTGATCGGATCAGCTGGAACCCTCGACGTCGTAATCGACAGAGTGCCAACAACAACACACTTTTGTCTTTCACTTGTTTCAGTCGCTTGACTGCGGCCACGCTGGGGCACCGTCCTGAAGAATTTTTAGTCGAATGAATCGAACCGTGTATTTATGTTTTTTGGAAAGAGTGGTACTTATTCTATCGGTCTCTCTTGCCGAACCGCTAAGTTACGGGGATATAAACGCATCAACACCGGTTGTCAAGCGGTGGGACAAATACAAACACAAAGACACGCGCACACGCGCACATGAAAGGCTTCTTTCAGTTTTCGTCTTACAAATTCATTCACAAAGCTTTGATCGGCCCAAGGATTCAATAGAAGACACTTACCCGATGTGCCACGCAGTGGGACTGAACCCAGAACCATGAGGTTGGGGAGCAAGCCTCTTAACACACAGCCACGCGAGCTAATCGAGAAGCATTTTCTTTTAGGTGAGAGACAGTTGTTGGTGTTTAGCCCCAGGCCAGCCTCTGATAGACGGTTAATCCTTCGAAGGTGGAAAGTGGACATGTCCTCGCAAAATTTTATTACCGTTACCTACGAAAGCGGCGTAACTGTGTGTAGGCGCTGGCGTGGCTGTATGGTAAGAAGTCTTTTACTATAGCTTCGGGCTGACCAAAGCTTTGTAAGTGCATTTGGTAGGCGGAAACTGAAAGAAGCCTGTCGTGTATGTATATATATATATATATATATATATATATATATATATATGTATATCCTGTTATTATTTTTATTGTAATTGTGTAACATTGTTCGTTTTTTTCCGTCCTTGATTTTGTATACATTCGCTGCTTTCTTCCAAGGAATCTAATGCTCTTAGCTTAGTTTTTGCTTGGGGCTGGCCAGATTGGAGCAATATCGAGAATAACCAGCCGAAATTGCAAGGATAATCTGGATCTCGACTAAAGAAAGAAAACTCCGAATGACCTCTCCGTGTTTTCTTCGTATCATCTATCTGCATGTTTTGTGCCTTTCTTGTATCACATAACTGTCTGGATGTTTTGCGTTCTTGTCCCATTCTGTGTTATATATATATATGTATATATATATATATATATATGTAAAGTTTAGGTTTGTTAAAATATAGTTGTGCCATATTTCAACCGCTAAAAGGCAAATGCACTGCAGTTACCGAGGAGAATATTTCCTCTTATGGTAAAAAACTGTAAAAATACCATATCTGTCCAGTGTCGCCATCTATCAGGATTCCCAGACGTCGATGTTTCTAGCTCTTTAGGTGTTATCAATGGGAAATACCTACGAGAGGCAAATCTGAACGTATGTGTTATTTCTTTATTGCCCACAGGGGGCTAAACATAAAGGGGACAAACAAGGACAGACAAATGGATTAAGTCGATTATATCGACCCCAGTGCATAACTGGTACTTATTTAATCGACCCCGAAAGGATGAAAGGCAAAGTCGACCTCGGCGGAATTTGAACTCAGAATGTAACCGGCAGACGAAATACCGCTAAGCATTTCGCCCGGCGTGCTAACGTTTCTGCCAGCTCACCGCCGTATATGTGTGTGTGTGTGTGTGTGTGCGTGCGCGCGCGAGCGTTTGTCCTCTAGAACCGCTCGGCAACCGGTGTTGGTTTTTTAAGACTCCTTGTAACTTAGCGGTTCGGCATAAAAGTCTCAATAGAAAAAGTACCAGGCTTAACAAAATGATTCGTTCGACTAAAACCCATTTAAAGCGGTGCCCCAGCATGGCCGCAGTCGAATAGTAAAAAGTAAAAGTATGAGATTATGGTGCAAGAAGCGGAGACATCCCCCAAGGGAGACTTTTTACAAAAGACAATTTTTCAGATTTTCTTAATTATCTTTTTTTTCACGTATTTCATCAAATATCTTTTTACAGAACAAGAATCAAATACTTTTAATGGCGGATATGAAAACCGTATCTTCAGAAGATGAAAAAAAAAAAAATGTATTGCTGTGTTCTCGACTAATTTTTCTCTTTGTCGTGTTCTTTCTTTTCAACCCTTGATATATATATATATATATATATATATATATATATACACATATATATATATATATTGGGTTGGTGCATAATATATACATATATATATATATATATATTGGGTTGGTGCATAATTATTCTGGCTTTTTTTTCAACAAATTCTATTCAACAAAATCAATAACAACATGTAACAAAAACATTAAATGATTATTCCGGAGCATATTCACCATCTACTTCAATTACTGCTTCCCATTTGCTTGGCAGACTGTCAGACCATCATTTAAAAATGTCTTTGTTATATTTAAAGATAATGTTATTTAAAAGAGTAAATGGTAATAAAAAAACCTGGTGGAAATGAATTTGATTCTACCACGAGTACTCTTTACTCTTTTACTTGTTTCAGTCATTTGACGGCGGCCATGCTGGAGCACTGCCTTTAGTCGAGCAAATCGATCCCAGGACTTATTCTTTGCAAGCCTAGTACTTATTCTATCGGTCTCTTTTGCCGAACTGCTAAGTTACGGGGACGTTAGCACACCACCATCGCTTGTCAAGCGATGTTGGAGTGGGGAGGGCAAACACAGATACACAAACATATACACACACTTACAAATATATACGACAGGCTTCTTTCAGTTTCCGTCTACCAAATCAACTCACAAGGCTTTGGTCGGCCCGAGGCTCTAGTAGACACTTGCCGAAGGTGCCACGCAGTGGTACTGAACCCGGAACCATGTGGTTGGTAAGCAAGCTACTTACCACACAGCCACTCCTGCACCTATCAAATTAAAAGTAAATCTGAGAGAAATATAAGAAAAATTATCTTTGCAATTGTTTTAAACGGGAATCCTTTTATATGGAAAATAAGTGTAAGACTAAAAATGTCATATATAGATGTAAAGTTACGCCTGAGCGTAATGGATATTTTTACATCGGTGGGACATAATTAATTTTCAAGAGGAGACTGGCAAATCATTTGAATTCATTTAGAGATGAAAGTAAAAGATTCCAAACAAGTCTTAGCTAATTAACCAGGTCTATTAAAGACCTATATATTAAAGATATGTGTGTGTATATATATATATACACAGCGCAGACATGGTAAGAAGCTTGCTTACCAACCACATGGTTCCGGGTTCAGTCCCACTGCGTGGCACCTTGGGCCGACCAAAGCCAGCCATGTGAGTGGGTTTGGTAGACGAAACTGAAAGAAGCTCGTCATATATATATATATATATATATATATATATATATGTTTGTGTGTCTGTGTTTGTCCTCCCACCATCGCTAGACAACCGATGCTAGTTTGGTTACGCGTAAATTAGCGGTTCGAC
>NC_142936.1:89676729-89684229 GCF_046866305.1 Octopus bimaculoides | reverse complement strand
CGAGGAAAATTTGACTGCTGCTTTTAGCAGATCGATCTATCACATTGACGCTCCATCATTGGTGGTGGTCGTTGTTTTTCTTGCTTAGATGCAAGTCAACATTCATCGAACAAGCTTACAATCGAGAACATTCCAATCGTGGCCATCCCGTCTTTCAGCTATATGTGTAGTGGCTTCAGGGCTACATTATCCAAGGTGGTTTTATACAACAGGGGTTCCTAATCATCAGGCCGCGGACTCGTATCGGGCCACACAAATCGTTTGGTAACGGGCCGCACAGATCATTTGGTAACGGGCCGCACAGATCATTTGGTAACGGGCTGCACATATATGGTAATGGGCCGCACAGATCATTTGGTAACGGGCCGCACGATCATATGGTAACGGACCGCAAGATCATATGGTAACGGGCCGCAAGATCATATGGTAACGGGCCGCAAGATCATATGGTAACGGGCCGCACAGATCATTTGATATCGGGCCGCAATTTGTGTTTTGTTTTGTTAATAGTGAAGGCGCGTGGCTTAGTGGTTAGGGGTATTCTGCTCGCGATCGTAAGGTCGTAGGCTCGATTCCTGGGGGCGCGTTGGGTCCTTGAGCAAGACACTTTATTCCAAATCGCTCCAGTTCAACTAAGCTGGCAGAAATGAGTTGTACATGTCACCCAAAGGGCCAGCCTTGTCACATTCTGAATCTCCCTGAGAATAACGTTAAGGGTACACGTGTCTGTGGAATACTCAACCTCAGTTAATATCACGAGTAGGCTGTTTTGTTGATCGGATCAACTAGAACTATCGTCGACTTAACCGACGGACTCCCAGTTTTGCGCATGATCCCCCGGTCCGTGGAAAAAAAATTTGTCCTGTCTGAAACCGATTCGAGGTGCAAAGATGGTTAGGGACCGCTCTGCTTGCAAAACAAACACTACGACGTGATATGAAGGAGGTTTGGCTGCTATTTCTGGCAGTTTGAACAACCACTAAGAAGCTTTCTGGTTGCGGTGACGTCAGCAAACGAATTAAATACGGAAACAGCCTTCTTGTTATTAGACTTGTTGCAATAATAGCAGTGGTGGTGGTGGTAAGAGTAGTAGTAGTGGTAGTAGTGGTGGTAGTAGTGGTGGTGGTAGTAATGGTAGTAGTGGTGATGGTGGTGGTGGTGGTAATAGTAGTAGTGGTAATGGCAATAGTAGTAGTAATAATGGTGGTGGTGGTGGTAGTAGTAGTAGTAATAATAATAGTGGTGGTGGTGGTAGTAGTAATAGCTGTGGAATTTGTACTGTAGTAGTAATAATAGCAGTAGTAGCGGTGTTATTCGTATTGCAGTTGTAGTAGTAGGAACAGTAGTGATTGTAGTTTGGTTGTAGTTGTGGCGATAGTGATGGCAGTAGTACTGTGTGGTGGCTTCGATGTTTTAGCGATAGTAGTTAGTGGTTAGTAGTGGCTGAGATGGTAGTGTTGTAGTAGTAGTAGGTGTGGTTGTTTTCGTAGTAGGAGCTGCGGTGGTAGTGGTTGCTTTTATGTACGAGCCGCCACGCGGTCAATGTTGTGGTGGTGGTGAAAAATGTGGTGTGGTGGTAGCGGTAGTAGTAGCAGCAGTGGCGGTGGTGTTAGCGTTATTGGTTGGAGTTCAGATTAAAATATGTTAATTTTTCTGAAGCTAAATAGACAAGTTGACTCGAACTGATATTTAAATGAATTAAAATATTGGATTAAAATAAATATTTAAATAAAACAGATATGGAAATTTATTTAGCGACAAAATAAATAAAAACAAAATTAAATTACTAAATTAAATTAATAAATAAAATTAAAAATGTAAACGAAACAAAATAAAAACAAAATGGAGGCAAACACGAAACGAACGAACGGTTAAAATTATAGCCTGTTTTATGAAATGGTTCGTTGGTGTTGTTTAGTCCCAAATCAACATTGCTTGAACAGACTTATGATCAAAGACACTCTAACCGTGACCGTCCTGTGTTTTTTTTTATCATGTACAGAGAACCAAGTGCTGCAATATCCGACGTATTTACTGGTTTCAGTCATTAGACTGCGGCCATGCTGGGACACCGCCTTGAAGAATTTTTAATCGAATGAATCGACCCCAGTACATTTTTTTGAAAGGACTAGTAACAAACCAACACCGGTTACAAAGCGTTCGACTAAAATTCTTCAAAGCGGTGCCCCAGCATGGCCGCAGTCTAATGTCTGAAACAAAAGATATATATATATATATATATATATATATATATACATGCATATACATGCATATACATATACACATACATACATACATGTGTGTGTGAGTTTATTTGTGCCTGTTCCCCACTACACCGCTTGACAACAGGTGTTGGTAGGTTTACGTCCCCGTAACTTACTGGCTCGGCAAAAGGAACCCGATAGAATAATCATCAGGTATTACAAGAAATAATAAAGTACAGGGGTCTATTCGTTCGACTAAAATTCTTCAGGCGCTGCTCCAGCATGGCCGTAGACTGAAACGAGTAAAAGATTTATACACGCACGCATAGTGTGTATGTCTTTGTAGAGTATTCATTTGGCTCTGTGACAGAATATAGTTTTACATTTTACCACTAGGGGGCATCAAATATTCCATTCTCCCTCACACACACACACACACACACACACACACACACACACACACACAGTAAGAAGGTATTGAAGAACTTTACAAAGTACAGCCTAATTAATCTAATTGAGGCTTTTATTAGCTCTGGGTGGTCTACAACTAATTAGAACATAGGCGAGGCTATGATCAATGTCTGTGTGAAATAAATCAACGGAATGAATAAAATGTATTTAAAAAAAATTCTTTTACTTGTTTCAGTCATTGGACTGCAGCCATGCTGGGGTATTAATTTGGAGAATTTTAATCGAATGGTATTTAGTTTTTTTTTCTAAGCCTGTTAATTATTCTATCGGCCTCTACTGCTGAAACGCTAAATTACGGGGACGTAAACAATAACACCGGTTGTCAAGCTGTGGCGGGGAAAACACAGACACAAAGACACACACATTACTTAACGTGCACAGTATATAGTTACGAGATTGCCAAGACTACATCTCCTATGCATGAAACTATTGATAGCTCGTAACTGCATGTTGTGTACAATAAATAATATCTCTTACTGGATGGAGTACTTTTTTGATCCAACCCAAGCTCTTTTACTTATACACACACACACACATTTTATATTTTTATATATATATATATATATATATATATATATGGGCGCAGGAGTGGCTTTGTGGTAAGTAGCTTGCTTACCGACCACATGGTTCAGGGTTCAGTCCCACTGCGAGGCATCTTGGGCAAGTGTCTTCCACTATAGCCTCGGGCCGACCAAAGCCTTGTGAGTGGATTTAGTAGACGGAAACTGAAAAAAGCCCGTCGTATATATATGTGTGTGTGTGTCCTAGCATTGCTTGACAACCGATGCTGGTGCGTTTATGTTCCCGTCACTTATTCTTTCGGATTCTTTTGCCGAACCACTAAGTACTAGGCTTACAAAGAATAAGTCCTGGGGTCAATTTGCTTGACTAAAGGCGGTGCCACAATCAAATGACTGAAACAAGTAAAAGAGTAAAAAAAAAAAAGTGTGTGAGTGTGTGTGTGTGTGTGTGTGTGTGTGTGTGTGTGTGTGTGTGTGTGTGTGTGTGTGTGTGTGTGTGTGTGTGTGTGTGTGTGTGTGTGTGTGTGTGTGTGTGTGTGTGTGTGTGTGTGTGTGTGTGTGTGTGTGTGTGTGTGTGTGTGTGTGTGTGTGTGTGTGTGTGTGTGTGTGTGTGTGTGTGTGTGTGTGTGTGTGTGTGTGTGTGTGTGTGTGTGTGTGTGTGTGTGTGTGTGTGTGTGTGTGTGTGTGTGTGTGTGTGTGTGTGTGTGTGTGTGTGTGTGTGTGTGTGTGTGTGTGTGTGTGTGTGTGTGTGTGTGTGTGTGTGTGTGTGTGTGTGTGTGTGTGTGTGTGTGTGTGTGTGTGTGTGTGTGTGTGTGTGTGTGTGTGTGTGTGTGTGTGTGTGTGTGTGTGTGTGTGTGTGTGTGTGTGTGTGTGTGTGTGTGTGTGTGTGTGTGTGTGTGTGTGTGTGTGTGTGTGTGTGTGTGTGTGTGTGTGTGTGTGTGTGTGTGTGTGTGTGTGTGTGTGTGTGTGTGTGTGTGTGTGTGTGTGTGTGTGTGTGTGTGTGTGTGTGTGTGTGTGTGTGTGTGTGTGTGTGTGTGTGTGTGTGTGTGTGTGTGTGTGTGTGTGTGTGTGTGTGTGTGTGTGTGTGTGTGTGTGTGTGTGTGTGTGTGTGTGTGTGTGTGTGTGTGTGTGTGTGTGTGTGTGTGTGTGTGTGTGTGTGTGTGTGCCTCTCAGTTTCCGTCCACCAAATACATTCATGAGGCTTTGGTCAGCTGAGGTTACAGAAGAAAGCACTTGCCCAAGGTACTGCGCAGGGGTACTGGATCCGGAACCATGTGGTTAGGAAGCAAACTTCTTACCACATAGCCTCGCCTGTGCCTATGTCCATATAAAGAAAATGCACCATAAAATATATAGGAAAACTATTAGTCCTGGGTTTCTGAATGAGAAACATACAGCAACAGGACTTTAGAGTAATGTTTATTTGCCAACGTGAAGTGACAGCCCTGGTTAGGATGAATGTTACTGCTATTTAGCCCCAGGGGAAAAAAAATCTTTGGAAAAATACAAACATTGAATCACAGATATTGCTTTGAGCTGAATGGAGACACTAGCTCTCTTGTTCGAAAATATAAAGACGCATTTAGTGCGTTGTTAGCTAGCTGGAGAAGATTTTTTTCCCCCTGGGGTTAAATAGCAGTAACATTCGTCCTAAGCAGGACTGCTACTTTACGCTGGCAAATAAACAATACCATAAAATGATCTTCCGTGTCGAATAATAAACGAAAAAGGAAACAAGGAAAGATTCTAACAACACAGAGAGGTAAGTTGAGAAACCTTTGACTATTTCAGGCGCAAAGGCCCATCTTCAGAAGGATACAGTCAAAGAAATGTGCGCCTACGTAGGTCCTGCCATTTGGATAGCCGAATAGGCAGTGACCCCGTTTTAGTCCGGTGCTTGTCTTAATAGTATCAGTTTTCTAAATGATGGTGTTGTTAGTGACGTAGAGTCCGCACTGGGGTTATAGGTTGGTGGCAGTGCTGTTAAAAGTGATTGTCTGCGTTAATGATTCTCATGACCCTTGGTCCAGATGACCCTTGGTCCAGATGACCCTTGGTCCAGATGACCCTTGGTCCAGATGACCCTTGGTCCAGATGACCCTTGGTCCAGATGACCCTTGGTCCAGATGACCCTTGGGCGTCCATTTAAGATTTTGTAGTTAAAGTTTAAGCGAAATATATTGTATTGTATTTCGGGACGGTCATTATTTTTTTTTTTCCAAATAAACACACACGCACTATATATTTGTTCTTCACTCGTTTATTATTATTCTTATTTTAACTCATGTCCATTATCCACAATTGAAGAACAAATATATAGTGCATGTGTTTATTTGGCAACAAAAAAATGTCCGTTCTGAAATACATGTTTTAGCACACGATTTCACATCAGGTATCTTGCAACACAAATTGATAAACGTAATGAAATATATTAGTTGTACTTCTACAATGCAATAATCACTCGCCACATCGCAGTTCACCTATCGCGCCCTCAGTACATCGCGGATTTTTCTGGCAAATATATGTAAATTTATATCACGGACTCCTCAGTATATCGCGGGTTTCTGCGGCCGATAAGTATTTATATTTTTTTACATTTTAATTATTTCTGCGATAAAATAAGCATTTTCACGCCTAAAAATTAACAAATATATATACAGTACCGCACTATATAACACATTAATTAAAATATATTTAAAGGAAATACGTAGTGTACCGTAGATAAGTAAACAATGAATCGCATATACTGTACGGAAAACGAAACTCGAGTGTGGTGTTGCTTTGCATTTATAATAAAATAAATATATACAAATTATGAAAATAATAAGATATACAGTACTGTTTCTACTTCGTGGATTTTCACTTATCGCAGGGGGTTTTGGAACGTAACGCGCGATTATCGAGGGATTACTGTACACAAAATATTTTAAGAATTTTTTAAAAACGTAATTTCATAAATGTAATACAATATAAATATAAAAGGCACTGCTGAGCACCCTACTTGTTCTGGGATATGTAGACCACCGCCCCACCCTTCCATCTTCGGCTGCTTTACCCCCACTTTTTTATTTTTATTCTCTTATTTTTCTTCTTTCCTGTTTCTTTCTAAATGTTTTAATAAGATAAATGCTTCCCAAATTATTATAGATATATTATAGAATTTCTTTTTTTTAATACACCGATTGGCTACGAGGGTCCACCCGAGTAAAATAAGGATAAAAAGGGGGTCCATAGGCAGATAATGGTTGAGAATCACGGGTTTACATCGATGTTGTCGATGGTGCTAAATGCCATGGTAGTAGTCGTTGATGGTATATGTCCTTGTAGTAGCCGTTCACAAGGTGGTGACTAACAACAGCAACAACCCTCTTGCTGCAGGCGACGACGAACATCGTTCCAATAGGCAACAATACCAATCACCATCGTAGTGATGATGATGTTGGTCGTAGTGATAGCGATGTAAGGGGGCAGTTGGTAATTTATAGAAGCAGCTGGCACAACTGCAATCGACTACTGATCTTCGGGTTAAATCGGTGAATCAGTAAGGATTCCTTGATACGAAGGTTTCCTATATTTCTCTCCGTGGCCAGCACGGAAGCGTCTATCTCTTTGGTAGTGGTGCTACATTTGATTATGTGTTTGCTGATGGAAGACGCGTTTGTAGTTAGGTGTACCTTCAGTCGGATATGTGCGTGGCTGTGTGTTAAGAAGTTTGCTTCCCGACTACATGAATGCGGGTTCAGTCTTACTACTTGGCACCTTGGATAAGTATCTTCCACTGTAGTCGCGGGCCGACCAAAATATTGTGGGTGGATATGATAGACGTAAACTGAAAGAAGCCTGTTGTCTATATATCTGAGTGGGTCTTTGTGTTTACCCCTCCATCACTGCTTGACAACCGGTGTTGGTGTGCTTATGTCCCTATAATCGAGCGGTTTGGCAAAAGAAACCGATAGAATAAGTACTAGGCTTAAAAAGTACTGGGGTCGATTTCTTCGATTAAAACCCTTCAAAGTGGTGCTCCAGTATGGCCGGGGCCAAATGACAAACAAATAAAAGAATAAAGAATGTGTGTGTGTGTGTGTGTGCAGACACAAGCATGGCTGTTTTTAAGAGATTTGCTTGGCAACCACGTCGTTTCGGGTTCAATTCCCCAGCGTGACATCTTGGGCAAATGTCTTTTACCGATGCCTTCCGAGTGAATTTGGTGGACGGAAACTGCACGGAAGCCCATCATGTATGCGCACACGCTCATGCATATGTGTGTTTCCATCCCCACTGCTTGACTGCCGATGTTGGTACAT
>NC_142936.1:89669229-89674229 GCF_046866305.1 Octopus bimaculoides | reverse complement strand
GGTGAAGAAGCTCGCTTCCCACCCTTGCGGTTCAGTCTCATTGCATGGCACCGTTGATAAGTGCCTTGCAAGCCGACCAATGTCTGGCGAGTGAATTTAGCGGTAAAAAGCTATGGGCAAGTCCCGGCGCAAGCGTGGCTGTATGGTTAGAAGTCTGTTTCCCTACATGGTTCTAAGTTCAGTACCACTGTGTGGCACCTTGGGCAAGTGTCTTCTACTATAACCTCGGGCTGACGAAAGCCTTGTGAGTGGTTTTAGTAGACAGAAACTGAAAGAAGCCCGTCATATGTTTGTATGTGTGTTTCCCACCACCGCTTGACAACCTGTGTCGATGTGTTCATGTCCCAATAACTTAGCAATTCGGCATAAGAGACTGGTAGAACATTTAACAAGCTTTAAAAAAAAAAAAGTACTGTGGTCGACTAAAAAGGTGCCACGCATTGGGATTGAAACCTAAACCCCGTGGCTGCAGTATAATAATGTGTGTGTGTGCGAGCGTTTTTGTCTCCCACTACTTCCTGGCAACAGTAAACTAGCGGTTCGGCAAAAGTGACCGATAAGTACCAAGCTTAAAAATAAGTACTAGATCGATCTGGTTGTCGAAACCCTTCTAAGCAATGCCCCAGTATGGCCGCAATCCAGTGAACGAAACAAGACGAGATATTTGTGGTTATCCTGGATTATATATTACATTAGCCAAATTATTCAATGAGGATTATAGGTTTTTTATTCTAAACGACCAAGCAACAGCCATGTCTATGTTTAATAACTACAAAGTTTTTATGTCATTGTAGAGTTATGTCTGTGAATCATTATGCAGTCTCTTGGTAGAATCGATTTTATCGAGTTCTTTCGTTTGGAACATTGCAAATGTGTTTTATTCATCGATGTATTGTTATGTTGAGCTGATAATGATGTTGATGGGCGGAGGTGAGTTTTTGCTAGCTTGTATCGGGATGTGTTAGTTCGATACGCGGAATGCGCGGATGTATCGATTATTTATGAGGTGAATGGGGTTTCAGTTGTGATGCTATATCGTCTCCTCTCATGTTATCTGTATTTGTCACGAACCAGGATATGTTGTGTGCATCTAAAGTTTCCTCAAGGATGGTGTCAACCATGTATTGCTCTTTTTAAATAGTGTATCTCGGAATACATACTCCAATGTGACCTGTTTATTGAAAATTTCCTTAAGGACAGTGTTTATGTATTTACATTTTTGTATGCATCGTGTATCTATGAATACACTCTCTAGCGTGTCTTAAGACAGACAAACGACATATTTTCAGCTGGTCAAGCGACTGTGCTGAGATTCCCAAACTGGTTCACAATTGGCAGACGCGCACTTAATGAAAACTGACGGGGTAGCCAATCAAATCTGCTGTAGTATATTCAGCTTTGGTCGTGTATTTAAAACAATTTAAAGTGTTATAATATGTAATAAGTAGGACGGTGGTTGTTTAATCCGAGAACAGTTTTGACCCAGTAGACGTATGGTCAAAGGTATTCCAGCCATGACCACCCCGTCATTGCCTATGTAAGAGTACATCGCACAAAATGCCCTTACCTTTAAATCGAATGTGATTTGACTACTCTCTTTAGCAAATCGAGAGGCCGCACAAAGCCACCTTCCTAGCGTTCTTCCTCATTCACCATCACAAACAGACCACTTCCTGTAGCAAATTCAAACCAACTGTATTCCAGAAAACTTTTTTATTTATTTATTAATTTTTTTTTTTTTTTTTACACCCAACACCTTTTTGGCCTACCCATTATCACCCCGATTTTCTTCAATACCCTCGATATCTTTCCACCGCAGTATTGCTCACTTTGGGAATCACTGGCATACAGGCTTCCTCATTGGCTCATTAAGCATACAAATGAGGTGTCTACCGAGGATGAAACAGCACCACCGTTTCAGCTCCTGGCTTAAGTTATTTCAGTTTTCGCTACTAATGTCCAGAGGAAGGTACTAAGATTGTTAATGAATAGTTTTAATTTGATACAAAGCTGAGCTGAGTGAAACGATACGTTGCGACGTTCAATAACTTCCCTATAGTCATGTGTGAGTAAAATTAAAATGAAATCGACTAGACGGCTCGTGTTATGAGCGATACAATCATTACAAAATTCACCACTTAATGCGTGAATAAAGACGTCTGTTGTGTGAAAAGAAATCAGTTTCGCCGTGAAGAACTTTTAAAGCAGCAAAATAGCATAAAAAAGGAGGTAACTGAAATGAACGTTTTTGTGAATCGCAATTTCGATTTTTATAAATAATCCATGCACAAGCATGGCTGTGTGGTGAAGAAATTCACTTTGCAGCCACGGGGTTTAGGTTTCAAAGCCACTGCGTGGCACCTTAGGCAACTCTCTTCTAATATAAGCTCAAGCCGACCAAAGCCTTGTAAGTGAAATTGGAAGACGGAAACTGAAAGAAGCCAGTCATATATGTATATATATATATATATATATATATATATACATACATACATACACACACCTATACATACATTTCTATACACACAATTAGGCACATGTGTTTGTTTATACACACACACACACACACACACACACACACACACACACACACACACGGGAGATCTTTTCTCTCACTGGACTATGGCCATACTGGGGCACTATTTTGAAGGATTTTAATCGTACAAATTCACCACAGAACTGATTTTTTTTCAAGTCTGGTACTTATTCTATCGGATTCTCAAACCGTACTGTTACGTTACGGGAACGTACACAAACCATCATCGATCGTCAAGTGGAGTAGGGACAAAACACACACACACACAGCGGGTTTCCATCGTTTTCGTCTTCCAAATACACTCACAAAGTTTTGACTGTCCCGGAGCTTGAGTAGATGTCATCCCAAGGTGTCGCGCAGTGAGACTGAAACCGAAATCACATGGTTACCAAGCGAGCTTTTTAAATTCACAGCCAAAATAAAAAGCATTCGATTCCTGCTCCATAAATTTGCTGTCTTTCCAACCTCACTTTCTACAGAAAATACTGATTAAATAGTTCGAATTCAGAGAGATCTGGAGAAAAAAATGAAAACCAATTGTAAGCTAAAAGTGTTTCAAACTAAAGAATTACACGCCAGCGATAAAAAAAATGTCTGACAGCATGAACGAGTGCAAGAACAAATAAATATCGGAATCAAATAAACAAAAAAGATATAGAATAAACTATTCTGGTATTTTGTACAATTACAAGAATATCGAAAGTAAACTTTACTGCATTAACAAAACAGAACACCCACATTGCTCCTTGGCAAAAAACACTTAACGACTAACGTCTGAAGTTGGTTATTTACATATTTATTTTAAGATTAACTTGAGAGAAAATTGGAACATCTAAATAAATAGTAATCGGTAAATGAATAATTCTTAGGCTTAAATAACCTTTATCGCAGCAATTGGCTGTTGCTTAACACTGTCTAACAAGAGATCAATCGTGTGAAAGACGTCTACAAAATGGCTGCGGTTTTATCGATAAAACAAACCGCAGCCATATTTGTTATTGTTGAGTAGAAAGTATGTGCGTAAGAGCGTATGTGTATGTGTGTGTGTCTTTGCCGTGTGTTATATGTTAAATTTTTCTTGTATGTTCTTCAACCGACAGAATTATCTGGGACAGAAGACGACCGTTTTAAATTATTCTGTACCGAACACCTTCACAGGAATCCACAACATTTTGGAAATGGTTTACTTGTCTTTGAGAGTTCATTTAAAAGGTTATCACTAAAAGAAGACTGTAATATATTGAGTAAACAGCCAATAACAGATAAATATTTCCTCGCCATAACTCAACGCTGGAGTTGTTTGTCATTCGACTCTGTACAACCGGAAGTGACACGGGACGAGATGGGTCACTCACGTAAAATACTTCGCTCTGCATAGAATAACGCTTGTTTAGTGCAGTATACGTGAAATTATCTTTGAATATCAATTTTCGACGAACCTCGTTCCTAGAATTTTTCGTCAGTTCTCTCCATAGACACAGCTTTCTGGGACAGACATTGTCACAGAATTTCACAATACATTGGAACCAAAGTCTGTGGCTATCACGTAGTCGGAAAACTTCAAAGAAAGGGCTTTTGATAGTTCCGTAGTTTGAGATAAATCCGATGTTCGACGGAAATATAAATCCGTCACCGCAACCGTTATGCAAGAATTGGTAAAAACTGTTCCGGCTGTAAACCCAACAGTTTTCAGCTACGAAGTTGGTGCCATCAATATTGTCCAGTATTTCGCCTCTCAGTTGAACCTGAATACCAAATACAAACAAATTGTTCAAATTACTTACAAGCCACTGTAGTGTCTGAATTTACACTCAACTTTATTATGAAATATAGCCATATAGGCGCTGGCGTGGCTGTGTGGTAAGAAGCTTCCTTCCCGGCCACATGGTTCCGGGTTCAGTCCTACTGCGCGGTGCCTTCGGCAATTTTCTACTATAGCCTCGGGCCGACCAAAGCCTTGTAAGTGGATTTGGTAGACGGAAACTGAAAGAAGCTCGTCATATACATATGTGTGTCCCCCCCCGCCATCGTTTGAAAACTGATGGTATGTTTATGTTCCCATAACATAGCGGTTCGGCAAAATAGAACGATAGAATACGTACTATTTCTTTACTGCCCACAAGGGGCTACACACAGAGGGGACAAACAAGGACAGACAAACGGATTAAGTCGATTATATCGACCCCAGTGCGTAACTGGTACTTATTTAATCGACCCCGAAAGGATGAAAGGCAAAGTCGACCTCGGCGGAATTTGAACTCAGAACGCAGTGGCAGACGAAATACCGCTAAGCATTTCGCCCGGCGTGCTAACGTTTCTGCCAGTTTGCATACAAAGAATAAAGTCCTGGGGTGGTCGATTTTCAAGGTATTAGCAGAGGCTCAGGGAAGGAAAGAAAGGTAGTTTTACGTTTCGAGCAAAGCTCTTCTTCAGAAACACCAGACAGAGGAAAGTTCAAGAGAAA
>NC_142936.1:89646729-89664229 GCF_046866305.1 Octopus bimaculoides | reverse complement strand
GGTGTTGTGAGAAGGCGAGACATGGAGGCGGTGTTATCAGCTTTAAAAATAGGATTTTCACTGACAGTTGGGAAGATAAACTCGTAGTATTTTGGGACACATTAAAAAAAAAATTACATACATACATACATGTAAGTGTATGTGTGTATACACACACAAGTACATGTTCGTACACATACGTGCATACATAATCATACATAGGCAAGCACGCACACATTCACATCTACTCATAGACGTCCACGTTCCTACACACACACATTCTTATACCTTCACACATTCGTATATACATTCCTATGTATAAGCATCCATAAGCATTTGCATGAACACTTTTACAAAGGTCAGTGCCCCGTGCCATTACGGCTCCACTCTTGTCAGTCGGTTTTACCGAGGAGTTCATCACGAAATCTGAGGCTTACAAAGAGCAGAGACCTCAGACCAAATAATATTAAAAAAACTGTAACGCTTCCGGAAGTTGAAGCAGTTAAATTTATAGCATAAATGTTGGCAAAGTGGTCGAAGGCACCGAGCCCCGAAGCAATTCTGGTAGTTTGGGCGTTGGTTTCAGCCGTGGAAGACGGCGCTGTAGTCGGGTGCATACGGTCGACTGTTTCATTGAAAATCTTGGAGATATCAGTCTCAGAAAAGACCTCCTTCTCCGCTTGACTCGGCAAAGACGTTTCTCCCTCGACTCAGCAAAGGAACCCCTCGACTTAGAAAAGGGCGTCCCCGAATCGGCAAACACTCCAGCCTTGCGCAATTTTTCCCTTTGTGAATCTCTTCAAACTGCCTATCTTGCCCTTATCCCTCGTTAGCGAGACTTGTCTTCAACGAGAGTTCATTCCCCATGGCTTCAATTACCAAACCCACACGAACCTAAAAATTTAATACACATAATATATATATATATATATATATATATATATATATATATATGTGTAGGTGCAGGTGTGAGAAGTTTACTTCCCAACCACATGGTCCTGGGTTCAGTCTCACTGCGTGGCACCTTGAACAATTGTCTTCTGTAGCTTCGGGCCGACTAAAGTCTTGAGAACAGATTCGGTGAACAGATTCGTCGTGTATGTGTGTGTGTGTATGTGTGTGTGTGTGTATGTGTGTGTGTGTGTATGTGTCTACCATCGCTTCACAACCGGTGTTGGTGTATCTGCATCCCCATAACGTAGCAGTTCGACAAAAGCGAACGATAGAATCATTAACAGGTTTCAAAAATAAAAATAAGCACTAGGGTCGATTCATTCGACTACAAATTCTTCAGGCCGGTGCCCCAGCATGACCGCAGTCTAATGACCGAAACAGGCGATAAAACGTGTCACAAACATCCATAGCTTGTAAAACAATTCCATACACACATTAAGAATCACAAAGAAAGTCACCAACACACACACAAACCGCGTACACATTCACCCAATGGACAAACACTCACACGGTTCGCTTCTATTTCCTATCTCTGTCGCTCTTGCGTGCACGAAACCTTTTTTTCTTTCCACCTAACTTCCGGTCATTTCCATCAGGGTTTGCTGTAAACGGATTCGTAATTTTAACTACATTCTCAATACTTTCCTTTCCCCTGTTTCTAAAGAGCTTAATCACGAACCGAATAATTATAGACTGTGTTTTTTTTTTAGCTAGTCTTACGTATTGTTTCCTTGTCAATTTTGCGCTTATGTGCACACGATCACGTGGCTTTCCATTTGTATCGTTTCTATTGTTTAATACAGCGTTGGATTTTACCCCATTGCTTGGAATTCTAACAAACTGCCATTGGAGAATGCTTCGTCTCTATACACACATATATACACACGGGGACAAGCACATACGTAAACATACAAAGGTACATCCACAAACATGGTCACTAACAAATGTTCATACAGACTTATACAAATATACACACACGCCAACAGAAACGTGCACGTGGATGTACAGGTATTCACATATGCACATTCTCTCTCTCACACACACACACACGGGAGTGACGGCTATCGAAATCTAATTGTATTCTATATTTAAATTCATGTACGTAAGATGACAGCAGTGAGTTTCTCAGATGAGACACGAGTGTCAGATCTGCTAACTAGATTCACAATGCTTGCTTGCTTACCCGCACGCACACACTTGTATGTACGGGAGTGGATTTTACTACAATTGGAGTGAGAGCGAGAGAGAGTGTGCGTGCGTGTTAGAGTGTGTTAGAGTGTGCGAGAGTGTGTGAGAGTGTGCGAGAGTGTGCGAGAGTGTGTTAGAGTGTGCGAGAGTGTGCGAGAGTGTGCGAGAGAGAGAGAGTGTGTGCGAGAGAGAGAGAGAGTGTGCGTGAGAGAGAGAGAGAGAGAGAGAGTGTGCGTGTGAGAGAGAGAGAGTGTGCGTGTGAGAGAGAGAGAGTGTGCGTGTGAGAGAGAGAGTGTGCGTGTGAGAGAGAGGGTGTGCGTGTGAGAGAGAGGGTGTGCGTGTGAGAGAGAGGGTGTGCGTGTGAGAGAGAGGGTGTGCGTGTGAGAGAGAGGGTGTGCGTGTGAGAGAGAGGGTGTGCGTGTGAGAGAGAGGGTGTGCGTGTGAGAGAGAGGGTGTGCGTGTGAGAGAGAGGGTGTGCGTGTGAGAGAGAGGGTGTGCGTGTGAGAGAGAGAGTGCGTGTGAGAGAGAGAGTGCGTGTGAGAGAGAGTGCGTGTGAGAGAGAGTGCGTGTGAGAGAGAGTGCGTGTGAGAGAGAGAATACGTGAGAGAGAGAGAGAGAGAGAGTGCGTGAGAGAGAGAGTGCGTCAAAGAGAGAGTGCGTGAGAGAGAGAGTGCGTGAGAGAGAGAGAGAGTGCGTGAGAGAGAGAGAGAGTGCGTGAGAGAGAGAGAGAGTGCGTGAGAGAGAGAGTGCGTGAGAGAGAGAGAGAGGGAGCGTGAGAAAGAGAGGGAGCGTGAGAAAGAGAGGGAGCGTGAGAAAGAGAGGGAGCGTGAGAAAGAGAGGGAGCGTGAGAAAGAGAGGGAGCGTGAGAAAGAGAGGGAGCGTGCCTGCGTGCGTGTGAGAGTGCGTGCGCATGTGAGAGAGAGTGCATGCGTGCATGAAAGCGTGCGCGCGTATGTGTGTGAGTGTTTATATATGCGTGAATGTGTGTGTTACAGTGTACATGTGCGTGAATGTGTGTGTTACAGTGTACATGTGCGTGCGTGTGTTACAGTGTATATGTGCGTGCGTGTGTATCTTCAACGACATATCTTCGAGGACATAGCTAGAGGGTGTACCATCCAAGGTAACCCTTGAGTTGGCTGCTCTACTCCCGAGGGCCTATAAAGGATTAAACGGCAAAGCCAAAAGTGCCGCCTTCACCAAAACGTCGTCCAGGGCAGATCGCCCCTCGCATCTCTTTGCTGCGCTACTAACAACCTTGACTGGCCATTGGTAGCTGCCACTGCACCTATTGGGATGCTTCATGATATTTTTCGTATACTATCGTTTTCTATGCCCGTTTTTTTTAATAGATTCATCATAGACCCGTCTCACAGGGCGCATAGCTCGGAGATCAGAGAGCCTCTCCTGTCTGAGCCGCTACTTCTCCATAGCGAGAAGTAACAGCTCCCCGTACAACGGACATGTGGTTCGAATGTCCCAGAAAAGAACCGCAAGGTGGATCCATCAAGCCGAGCCAACCGGCGGGAGACCAAGAACGAGATGGTTGGATAATATCCAGTCTCAGTTGGTCACACTTGGGAATCCAGCCGGAAAACGTAATGACTGTTGCTTCTGATTGGACCCTATGGAGGAAGGGCCTGGGGATTCTACCCCCACGACCCTCCTAAGAATAGTGGGCGAAGAAAATGGACGACAGGATGGATTTTGACCTCAGTGAATACTGTCTTTGAATTCACTCCTGTTACTATCTCAGAAACAGACGCATTAAGATATTTCGTCCAACGACGCTGTAACAACTTCACCAATCTATTCTCCTGGATTGGCGTTTTTATTCATCGACCCCCGAAAGGATGGAAAGAAAAAAATCGACCTCGGCAGAATTCGAATTAAATGTATAAGAATGGAATAAACACCGCAAGGCATTGTGTCCAGCACTAGCGATTGCCAAATTACCGCATATAGAAAATACATTACCACTTCTAAACTAAATCGACATTATCACTGCTACCAATAAACTGATCATTAGATATCGTCTGCTTTCATTTGTTTGAATACCATGGATCACCATTTTGGTCTTATTATTTTTTTTGTGCTGTCATTTATAGATTCACTGTATTTCAAGTCTGTCTAATTCTTCATATTATTCAGCTACGCAATTCTTGGTTTCCTTCTTCCTCTCTCCCCATTCAGTTTTGCCTTCTATCAAGTCTGTTTAATCCATTTTTTCGAAGTGTCCAAACTATTTTTATTTTCTATCTTGGCATCTAATAAAACTAAAAAATATTCTTAGTTTTTATCATTTTTAGTGCCTCATTGATTTGTGTTCTGTCCAGGATATTCTCAAAAGTATTCTATACACCCACATCTCAAAAGCTTTTAATCTATTTGATAGTTTTGCTAATGTTAAAAAAAAAGGACATCTTGGATAGAATAGCGTTGTGGCTTAAAACGAGGCGTCACAGTCGGTAACCAAACTTCTAGAAAATAAAGTTTGCTTTCCAGCCACATGGTTCTAGGTTCAGTCCCACTGTGTGATACCTTGGGCAAGTGTCTCAGGCAGGCCAAAGCCTTCTGAGTGGATTTAGTAAACGGAAACTAAAAGAAGCCCGTCGTTTGCATATGTTTTTGCATGTGTTTTATTCCCCATTACCGCTTGATAATCGGTATTGGGGTGTGTGTGTGTGTGTGTGTGTGTGTGTGTGTGTGTGTGTGTGTGTGTGTGTGTGTGCGTTCCCGTAATGTAGCGGTTCGACAAAACAGTCCGACAGAATAAGTACCTGACTTAAAAAAGAAAAAAGGACTGGGGTTGATCCATTCTACAAGAAATTCTTCAAGGCACTGCCCCAGCATGGCCGCAGTCAAGTGAGTGAAAAAAGACAAACGTTTCATCGTCTTCAAAAAATGACTTAGAATGACCATGAGTTAATATTTTATAAACTTCAAAAACAGTTTTTAATTTAGCTTTCCATACAGTATCTAATTAAAAAAAAATCTTTCATTTGTTTCAGGTGTTAGACTGCGACCATGCTGTGGCACCTCCTTGAGTGACTTTTGGCCGAATGAATCACCCTTGGCACTTATTCTATCGTTCACTTTCGCCGAACTGCTATATTATTGTAGCATAAACAAACCAACACCGTTTGTCAAACAGTAGTACGAGACAAAAACATACATACACACTTTCAGTTTCCGTCCACAAAATCCCCGTAACTTAGCGGTTCGGAAAAAGTGAGAAAATGGTGTTTGTTTACATCCCCGTAACTTAGCGGTTCGCAAAAAGAGTGATAAAATAAGTACCAAACTTAAAAAAAACAAGGTACTTGGGCTGATTTGTTCGATTAAATTTTTCAAGGCTGTGCCCCAACATGGCTGCAATAGGATGACAGAAACTAGTAAAAAATAAACCCCAAAAGATATTGTAAGGTCAACGTACCTTTTTTTCCATTATACATACACCAGCGTTCGATCCCTGCTTCACATTTTCGACTCCGTGTATGAAATGGAAGGTGATAAAAGCCGAATCTTCCACAGAACTGTTTCTGAATAGGCCATTTTTACATCTCAGTTCGGCATAAAGTGGAAAGGCCGCCCCGATGGTAAGCTGCCCCGAATTTCTTGTGGAATCGTTATTTGTTGTGCAGTTGAGTTTCACGCTATGTGGAGCCACTTCGGCATTCACAGAGACTATGGTAAACATAGAAATAAGTAACCAGCAACAGCAGCAACACGAACAATCTGGGAAAATAAAAGAAATAAATGAAATGAAAACGGGTAACCTTCAAATGTTTTTACGTTTTACTGTGAAGGGCAGGTCAAACGGGTGGAATACACCCAATCTTTTCAATGATCGTGTACAAGAACTAACAAGTTACAGCGTCCAACAAAATGCCCTGTGGTGTTTCTTCCGGTTCTTTGTTTTGTGTTCAAATTCCGCCGAGGTAAACTTTACTTTTTATCCCTCCGTGTCTAGTAAGTACGAGGATCAATTTGACCACATTACCCACTTCCCGCTAAATTTCAGGTGTTATGGCGGATGTGAGACATTATACAGTGAGGCATGGGACTTCTACCACAACCTCCTGTAGGGAAACAGAAAACTCGTGTGTGTATAAAATTTGGTAAAGAGAGAAACGTGTCGAGAGGGAAAGGGAACCGTTTCTGCTCCTGGATGATGGACTTGAATCCTTGCCCGGCTCAGCGGCACCTGGCAAACAGGGGCCTGGTAGTGGGAGTTAACAGTGTTGTAGCTAGTTTCCTGCTCTCACTTCTATTAATCTCAGAGATCCCGAAAAAGAATCAAGGGTGCTGGCCTTCGTCTTATAAGACATATAATGGATTTTTTTTTGTTCGACACACTTCCGATGTTATTGAAAATTTCTACACAAATACTCTTTTACTTGTTTCAGTCATTTGACTGCGGCCATGCTGGAGCACCGCCTTCAGTCGAATCAAATCGACCCTAAGACTTATTCTTTGTAAGCCTAGTACTTATTCTATCGGTCACTTTTGCCGAACCGCTAAGTTACGGGGGCCTAAACACACCAGCATCGGTTGTCAAGCGATGTTGAAGGGGGACACACACACACACACACACACACACACACACACACACACACACACACACACACACACACACACACACACACACACACACACACACACGACGGGCTCCTTTTCAGTTTCTGTCTACTAAATCCGCTCACAAGGCTTTGGTCGACCTGAGGCGATAGTAGAAAACTCTTGCCCAAGGTTCCACGCAGTGGGACTGAACCCGGAACCATGTGGTTGGTAAGCAAGCTACTTACCACACAGCCACTCCTGAAGAACCGGAAGAAGCACCACAGGGCATTTTGTTGGATGTTTTTTTTTTGCATGCTAAAAACAACCACTTATTGGGAAATTTATACAAAATGTTACAAAACTTAAAATATCTTTTTTTGTAATTTTTTTAGCCACTCAGAACCATTCTTTCTCTGAACGCTGTGACAGTATTATAAAATGCGGCATTGTGCTTCCCCCCCTCATCTTTTTTGTTTCGTTTTTGACAGAAGACTTCAAAAATCGCAAAAACTTAATTTGAGAAATTAAGAAAGATGTTACAAAACCATTAAATATGAAAATATTTAATGGAGGAAAATAACGTTTGCAATGGAATTTTGCGATGCACTAGAGATTCGAACCCTGGACCTTTCAGATTATTCTAAACCTACTGAAATAATTTCAGTAAGTTGCTACTTTGTACTCGTTTCAGTCACTGAGCTAAAAAAAAAAAAAAAAAAAAAATCAACCCCAGTACTTATTCTAAAAGTTTGGTCCATATTCTACAAATCACTTTTGCTGAACTGCTAAGTTACGAGAACATAAACAAACCAACACCGGTTGTCATATGACGGGCTTCCACACAGTTTTCATCCATCAAATTCACTCACAAATTCTTAACCGCTCAGCCACACATGAGCCTAATATGGGAACATATACAAACAGCATCACCTGTTGGCTGAATGTCGAGAATGGATAAATTCGATTGGTTAAAAAACAAAACTATCTTTAAAAGCATTATTTACATTTGACGGATATTTGTCATCCTGTTTGTTGTTAATACAACGTTTCGGCTGATATAACCTCCAGCCTTCATCAAATATCCGTCAAATGTACATAATTCCTCATCTCTTAAATATAGAACTGTATCTTTAAAAGGTTTAACTTTTTTTTTCTCTTAAAAAAGAGAAAAAAATGGTTGTGATTTTAGTAATTGGCATGAAGAACTGAACGTATAAAGAACATTTTCAGTAGGCACAGCCGTTGATAAGTGGTAAAGAAGCTCGCTTTGTTGCCTAGTGGTTTAGGGTTCAGCCCCACTGTGTGGAGTATCTTGAGCAAGTGGCTTCTTCTAAAACCCTTCAAGGCGGTACACCAATGCGGCAGAGGTCCAATGATTGAAACAAGTAAAAGATATAAGAGAAATTCGGAGGAAATATGTGAAACCGAAAATATCTCGATCAAAAAGAAAAAAAAAAACGACGTTCACTTTGACACAGGACAAAAGATGAAGTATAATATACATGAGAAGCAATGTTTGTTAGAATTTCTCAAATGCTGAGCAAAATAAATTCTTGGATTTAGTTACGACTCTTCACGAACCGAGTTCTAACCACGCCAGAGTTAAATTTTAACTTACATCCAAGTTCTAATCACGCCAGAGTTAAATTTTAACTTACATCCAAGATGTAATTGCCGTGTCCCCGCTTCTAATAACAACCACATAATTTCAGGTTCAGTCCCGCTACGTGGCACCTTGGACAAGTTCTATAGCGTCGAGCTGACCAAAGCCTTGCGAGTGGATTTGGTAGACGGAAACATAAAGCCCGTCGTGTGTGCGCGCGCGTGTGTGTATGTTTCTCTCCTCCCCGCCACTGTTTGACAATCAGTGTTGATGTGTTTGCGTCTCCGTAGCTTAGCGGTTCGGCAGAAAGCGATCGATCGAGTAAGTACCAGGCTTTGATGTAAAAAAAAACAAAAAAACAAAAACGAAAAAAATTGAGTGGAATAGATTCATTCGATTAGAGTTCTTCAAGGAGGTGCCCCCAGCATGGCCGCAGTCTAATGACTGAAACAAAAGAAAATATTACTAAAAAACGACCCCCCCCAAACCGTTCTTTCTTTCGAAATCTTAATATTGACATTCAGTCGCCGCCTCCACTTCCACCTCACCTTTTGATGGAGACAAGAAAAAAAACAAAACAAAGAACCCCCCAAAACTAATCAATCAATCAGTCTGTCTGTCTGTGTGTCTATATAGACGTTCACGGTAAATTCTCGCGTGACTTAGTCATATATCGACCAAACCACGATTTTCTTAAACGAAAAATGTAAAAGATTTGTTCTTAAGCCGTTTAAAAATGGATAAATCATCCGTTAAGAATTGTTCACGTGATTAATGGATGTGGTTCGGTTTGCCGGTTGGTTGGTGTTGTAGTAGTAGTAGTAGTTGAAATAATGGCGGTGGTGATGGTGGGTGTGGCGGTGGTAGTAGTGATGGTGGCGGTGGGAGTGGTGGTGGCGGTGGTAGTAGTGGTGGTAGCGGTGATGGTGGCGGTGATAGTGGTGGCGGCGTCGGTAAAAGTGATGGCAGTGGTACTGGTGATGGTCGTGGTGATGATGCTAGTGGTGGTGATAATAGTGATGTTTATGGTGGTGGCAGTGGTGGTTATAGTGATACCTATAGTAGTAGTGTTAATTGTAATAATAGTGGTAATAACTATGGTTTCGGTGATAGTACTTGTAATAGTAGCAGTAGCAGGAATAGTAGTAGTAAGTGTTGCGCTAACACTAGTTGGAACCGCAGTTGCAATAGTGGTAGTGGTATTAGTAGTGGTAGTCGTAACGGGTGTGGTAGTAATAAAATTTGTAGTTAATTCTGTTCTTTTACGAGTTTTTCAAGAAAACGAGTTTGAAACACGCAATATTTTCCATTAAACACACACACACACACACACACACACACACACACACACACACACACACACACACACACACACACACACACACACAATAATGGTAAATATTCATTTCTAAAAATCACATGCCAGGCATTCTTTTTTTTTTTTTTTTTTAAGGAGGGGATTGGGTGATGTATGTATATTCGGTCACAGCGACCCAGGTCTTGGTTGGAATGTTTTACAGAACTCGGATAAAAAAAAGGCCAGCGCGACCTCGGGCGGATTTGAACCGAGAACGTAAAGAAACGTAGCTGAAAATCCCAAGGCATTTCGCCCGATGTTCTGTCGATTCCATCCATCTCGAGAATATGGCGAAAGATATCAAACAGAATATATGTTTTATAATAAACGTCTCTACATCCAGTTTGCTCTCATCTCCCCCCCACCCAACAATTATTTCCAGACATGTATTTTTAACTGGTTTCAGTTATTGGACTGCGGCCATATTGGAGTGCTGTCTTGAAGGGGTTTTAGATAAACAAATCGACCCCCTACTTAGTTTTTAAGCCTAGTATTTATTCCATCGTTCGCTTTTGCCGAACCTTTACGTTACGGGGCCGTAAACATACCAATACCATTCTATATTTAGATGAGGAATTATGTACATTATTTACATTCACATTTGACGGATATTTGTCCTCAAATATCCGAGTTCGATTCCAGGCAGTGACCTGAATAATGATAACATAGAAAAATATCTTAGGAATAAGAACCCAGTTTCGAAATTTCCTCAAGACACCTGGAGAGAGTTAGCGAGAGAGAGTTAGCGAAAGAAAGCGTTAGAGAGTTAGAAAGAGAGCTAGCGAGAGAGAGAGAGAGAGAGAGAGAAAGAAAGAGAGAGAAAGAAAGAGAGAGAGAGCCTGCTTAAGAAAATAACGTGCAAGTGGCTGAGCACTCCAGACACGTGTACCCTTAAAGTAGTTCTCAGGGAGGTCCTGTGTGACACAGAATGTGACAAGGCTGGCCCTTTGAATTACAGGTACAACCCATTTTTGCCAGCTGAGTGGACTTGGAGTAATGAGAAATAAAGTGACTTGCTCAAGCGCGCTGCCTAAGCTGGGAATCGAACCCAATTCAACACGATGATCACCAGGCCATGCGCCCTCATATGTATAAGATCCATGTCAATTTAATATCGATTTAGATCAGCGGTTTTTAACTTTTTGAATATCTAGGCCAGATTCAAAACCTGTTTTTGTTTTCCTTTTTTTCGGAGGATCCACCAAAAGACGTAAAACCAATGAAAGAAAAATGAATATTTATAAATTGGAGACCGTCAAGGGCCGCTAGAAGTATGCTTCAGGATCGCATGATGCCATGGGGGCCGCAGTCAAGTACCGCTAATTTAGATTGTCTTATGTAAAGGTGGGGGTGGGGAAACTTCCATGGTGCGAAGAAACTGGCCGGGGCCTGTCAATCTTTTTGGTATGGACCACGTTGTGTGTCACAGATCGACGTGGAGGCTTGCTTCGCTAGAAATACCAGCAATGTGCCCCACAAATTATACTCTCATCATCGACGAGAATAACGTTTTGAATCACGTAGTCCTTGACACAAACAACTCGAGATAATGATAGGATGGCCAAGGCTGGAGCATCTTCGATCGTAGGTGTGTTGCATCAGAGTTGACCTGGAGCTAAGCAAGAACCTCTAATGAAGATAAATTATATGGATTACACTGGTCTTTGGTTCCTGCAAGATAATCTGTATTTTTGTCTCACTGTCGAATTCTATAACTTCAACTGTTTAATATATATATAGATTTACTTTTCGTAATGAGATAAAAAAAACAAAAAAAACAAGGACAACGCGCTGCTGGGAATCGAACTCAAGACTACCTTAACCATTAAGCCACGCACCTTCACTACATGTATAATAATTTAGCATACACTTTTGTTATGCTCAGATATTCTAAATGTATATCATACAAAAATATACTTCACACATCAACACGCACACACACACACACACACACAATTACACTTTAAAAAAACATCAAGATTATTCGTCGTTGTATAATAATGTATGTAGTATGACTATGTTCGTACATACTTACATACATTTAATGTATACTTCCAAGATCTACGTATACACGCAAATATATATGTACATATTGTTGTAAATCATTTTACCGAACCCCGCTCTACACACACACACACACACATGGTCGCCTTAAATCCTAGTTAATTTATACAGATGCAGAAATAAAGAAATGAAAGGAAAAAAAAGAACAAGATATTTGTTATATCCACTGAAAAACACTGTAAGACAAAAATAATTAATACAAGAAAAAATATAAAAATGTATTAAAGAATAAGTGATGAAAATAAAAAATGAATTTAAACTTCTCCCTCGCCACTCCTTATTACAACTGTTACAATAAGATTAACCGAGATAAAATATATTCGACAGATATACAAATACATAGACAAAAATATATGTATTACGCCATCATGTTTATACCAGCCACTCATAAAATATATAAATTTTTATACATGTACACACACATACGTATAGATATTTTTGTACACGCATATATATATAAAATATATACAGAGAGATAGGTACACACATAGATATATATGTAGATATATATGTACACACACGTATATATATTTTTGTCCACGCATATATACATATGTCACGCTAACTTATACTCTTCAAATGGTAAATAAACGCAACATTAAAGAACATTAAAAGATGAAAGAGAGACGAATGTGATTTCATTACGTAAAACAGACAAAAATAATAAAATTTAATAGAAGCAACAACGCTAGTCTCTAGAATATACTTAAAACAAAACAAAAATAATATTATTCTAAGTGTTATACATACAGTTCTTGCCGAATATTGGAGCAAAGTGAAGGAATTAAATAAAAGATTATGGATATCGAAGACTTTTGAAAACTAACGAGACTCACCGCGATGAACTAATAACGCCATCTTGAAGTTTTGAACGCAGGCGCGGAACGACGAATAGAATGAAAGATTTTTACTGGAAGGAATTTCGTTTTGACTTAACATTTACCCGAAGACGATTCCAAAGTGGATCGCATTCATAAAACGGGTGTCAGCCGAGGCGATTTCAGCGGTTATGACTTTGTTCTATATATATATATATATGTGTGTGTGTGTGTGTGCATGTGTGCATATATATATATGCGTGTATGTGTGTGTATATATATGCATATGTGTGTGTGTGTGTAAATACACATATATCCACACACTAATATAGCTATACCCTCATACCTACATACATATATATATATATAGACATACATGCATACATATGTGTGTGTGCGCGAGCACACACATACACACACATATATATATATATATATATATATTTATATACGGGCATTACTATACAATAATGCCTCACGCTTAGAGGGACTCCATAAGTCAAAACTACCAAAATATGCACATTTTTACCGGTAAAAATGTGCATATTTTGGTAGTTTTGACTTATGGAGTCCCTCTAAGCGTGAGACATTATTGTATAGTAATACCCGTATATAAATTAAATTATATATATTTATGGAAAAAAAATGATGGGTTTTTTTTCCTTATGAGGTTTTTTCACGCTAACTACTTGATAAATTCTTATAAAGTTTTTATCCTAATATTATATATATATATATATATATATATATATATATATATATATATATATACATATATATATATGTATATATATATATATATATATATATACATATATATATATATATATATATATATATATATATATATATATATATATATATATATATCTTTTGTTTGTTTTAGTCGTTAGACTGCGGCCATGCTGGAGTACTGCTTGAAGAATTTTAGTCAGACGAATCAACCCAAGTAGTGAATTTTTTTTAGAGCCAGGTACTTATTCTATCGCTCACTTTTGCCGAACTGCTAAATTATAGAGACGTAAACACTGAAACACCGGTTGTCAAGCGGTGTGCGTTTGTACAAAATCAGACACAAAGTCACAGACACACCCACTCACCCATCCAGCCATCCACACCGGGCTTCATCGAGTTTCCGTCTACCAAATCCAAAGCCAGAAATCCCCTCGTATATATATATATATATATATATATATATATATATAATAATATTATTAGGGACAAAATCCAAAATTACAGGTAAAAAACTCAATTAAAATCAATTTATAAAAAATTAAAATTAAATTGAGCCTTATAGATAAAGTATATATAATATATATATATATATATATATATATATATATACATATATATATATATTACTATTTTAATATTTATTACTTATTTTTTTTTTAAAGTCCGAGCTTAGAGCTGCGGCCACGCTGATGCCCCACCGTGTTGCTACACTGTTATTACAGGGAGCCTCTTACAATACGTGGCACTTGGTGAAGAATGGAGTTTGATTTAGCAACCCTCATTTGCACCTCCTGCCGCGAGGTAGGTTCATCTGGGACTCTCGATAGGAAGAGGTCCAGCTTTGATTTAAAAACTCCTACATCTACTTTGTGCAGATTCCTCAGGCTCTTTGGGAGAATATTAAAAAGCTGTGGGCCCCTGAATCCCAAGCTGTTGTAGTAACTGGTCCTGAAGCGCGATGGCATTGCTGGGATCTTTGGCACTATGCAGTGTCGTCCCGTTCTGGCATTGGTGTAGCTTTCAATGCCAAAATTTGGCACAATTCCTTCCAGGATCTTCCAGATGTATATTACTGCATACCTCTCCCGCCTTCTCTCCAGGGAGTAGAGTCTTAGCTGTTTCAGCCTTTCCCAGTAGCTGAGCAGTTGCAAAGAGACAATCTTCTTTGTGAATCTCTTCTGGATTGCTTCAAGGTCTGCTGTTAATTTCAGACTGGTGGGTGACCACAGCTGTGAGCAGTAATCCAGGCGGCTGAGGACGAATGTCCTCCAGAGGATCATCATGGTTTCCTTATCTCTGGTTCTGAATGTTCTCAGGATCCATCCAGCCAATCGTCTGCACTTTGTTGCCGTTCTAGTAATGTGCACTTGGAAAGAGGTATCATCACTCATGTCGATACCCAGGTCTCTCACTGATTTAGGCTCTGGGATTGAAATTCCCTGTGGACCAGTGTACTCTGTAAGTTTCATATTCAGTTTTGGACGTTGGTAGCGCAGGGCTTGGAATTTTTCAGCATTAAACTGCATATTATTGTCCTCAGCCCATCTGTAAACTGAGTCCAATTCCTGCTGCAGGTGTGCAACATCAGTGGAGTTCTGTATTTTCTGCGAGACTTTTGTATCGTCTGCGTAGCTTGCAAGAGTGGCTATCCGGGCACTTGAAGGCATATCTGAGAGAGCGACTATAAAAAGCAATGGTCCCAAGACAGTGCCCTGTGGAACACCGCTCATTATTTGTGTTTTCACAGAGGTGGCTCCATTAGCCACTACTGCCTGACTTCTATCTTTCAGAAAGTCATGTAACCACTCTCCAAGTTTTCCAGCTATGCCAAGATCACGCAGTTTGTGGCATATCACACCATGATCCACTTTGTCAAAAGCTTTTGCAAAATCAAGGTATATTACGTCCACATTTGAGTTGTTGAGTAACTGCCTCAACACCCAGTCGTAATGTAGTAAGAGCTGGGTCAGGCAGCTCCTACCTGGTCGAAAGCCATGTTGGGTATCACTCAGCAATTTATTTTCTTCAAGGAATGCGATTAGTTTTCCTCTGATTATCCTTTCCATGACTTTGCTGATGTGTGAAGTCAGAGAGATAGGCCTATAGTTTTTGGCATCTGCTCTGCTTCCCCTTTTATGGATTGGGCATATTATTCCCTCCTTCAGCTTGCTTGGCAGTCTTCCATTTGCGAGAAAGCTCTGGAAGAGGATCTGGAGGGGTTTTGCCAGGGCATGCTTACACGATTTAAGGAGGATTGCTTGGAAACCATCAGGGCCAGCAGTTGAGTTTGTGTCCACTTCATGTATAGCTAGTAATACATCTTCTTCGCTAATGTTGATGTATTCCATCGTAACTGCCTCACTGGTTATAGGGGAGGTAGCAAAGAAGTCCACTGGTTTGTTCACTTGTCTGTGCTCCAATGTAGTGGTGAAGACACTTTTGAATTGCTCATTCAGTACCTCACTGATCCTAGTTGGACTGTCTGTGAGGGAGCCATCCTTTTCGAAGAGGGGTCCAATCTTGCAGCGTACTGAGGCTATTTCTTTTGCGTAATGAAAGAAGGCCTTTGGGTTTGAATTAATGTTTTTTATAACCCAGGCTTCTTTGTCTGCTCTCTCCTTCACATAAGATTGTTGCAGCCTTTTTTCGATCTCCATCAGTGTCGTTTTTAGGCGGGACCTTTGGCCATTCTTGGGATGCTGGTTGAGTCGATTTGCAACTTAAGTGTGCGTTGCTTACAGCACCTAGGTTTCCCAAGCGGTCACCCATCTAAGTACTCACTAGGCTCGACGTTGCTTAACTTCGGTGATCGGACGAGAACCGGTTCTCTCAGCGTGATATGGCCGTAAGCATATCACGTACTTTTTTGATTTTTATTATAGGTCTTTTTAGTGTATTTACGTATTTTTGTATATGTAATTGTGGATTTTCATGGATGACTCGGCTATGTCAAGATGGACTTATGTATTCTTCCTCACATTTGGATTTTATGTATTCTCTCTCCCACTTGGATTTGAAATGTTGCCACATTTATAATATGTCTTTTCTACAGTAATTTTTTCTGCATTTTCGTGCAGCTGAAGATTGCTCTTCATATTGCATTTAAGGTAATGCTCGCATTACTTAAATAAATTGAAGTAGCATGAAACGTGCGTACTGCAATCACCTTTGAAATCCGTGTTGCTTATTTTTTGATATATATATATATGACCCCTCGTGTGTATATATATATATATATATATATATATATATATATATATATATATATATATATATATATATATATATATATATATATATATATATATATATATATATATATATATATATATATATATATATATATATATATATATATATATATATATATACAGTAATCCCTCGATTATCGTGGGTGTTACCTTCCAAAACCTCCCACAGAAAAAACTAAAATCTAAAACATATAAATACCTCTTGGCTACAGAAACCCGTGATATACTCTGGAGTCCGCAATATAAGTTTACACATATTAGTCAGAAAAATCCGCGATGTACTGAGTGCGCGATAGGTGAACCACTATATGGCGAAGCATTACTGTATAGAAATACCCCCTCGTATGTGTATGTGTGTGTGTGTATGTATGTATATATATATATATATTATTTCTTTCAGTAATTTGACTGCGGCCATGCTGGAACACCACCTTTAGTCGAACAAATTGACCCTAGGACTTATTCTATTGTAAGCCTTGTATTTTTTCTATCGGTCTCTTTTGCAGAACCGCTAAGTTACGGGGACGTAAACACAGCAACATCAGTTGAAAGTGATTCTGGGCGGAAACACACACACACACACACACACACACACACACACACACACATATATATATATATATATATATATATATATATATATATATATATACACGACGGGATTCCACACGGTTTCGATCTGCCAAATTCACTCACAAGTGCTTTGAATCGACTTGCTCAAGATACCACGCTGTGGAGCTGATTCACAAACCACGTAGTTGCAAAGCGAACTTCTTAACTGTACAACCACATCTTCTTGCTACGCTTCTGAGAAGATAACTCTTACCATGATGACACGCAACGGAATTGAAACCGGGACGCTATTATTGCTAAGCGAACTTTTCAATTATTCGACGATACCGCGTCCACAAACACACACACACATATATATATATATATATATATATATATATGTTATTTCTGTCTGCCTTTATGTTCTGAGTTCAAA
>NC_142936.1:89636729-89641729 GCF_046866305.1 Octopus bimaculoides | reverse complement strand
CGCGCGCGCACAACGGATTTCTTTCATTTTCCGCTCATCAAATCCACTCACAAAATTTTGGTCGGCCCGGGGTTACTTTAGAAGATACTTTAGGGTACCGCGCAGTGGAACTGAACCCAAGATCACATAGCTAAGAAGCAAGCTTCTTACCCACACAGCCACGTCTGAGCCACAATTTCACGATATTATCATTGTTAGTGAGGTGTAAGAAAGTAGGAAAAAAATCTCCCCCTTCCTTTGGTTGACTTTACATCCATCACCTATCCTCCAGTGTATTGCACAACCTCCAACGCATTTTTTCTTCTAAGATGTAAGGTATGATTTCAGGACGATCTGGCTGTTATTTCTAGCTGGTAGAGCGGCCAGGAATTTGATTGAGTGTAAGGAGGTGAAGGAGAAAGGAAAGGTGTGAAGTGGAGTGGAACTTGGTGTAAAAGAAAAGTGTGAAGGTGAGTAGTGAAACGAGTGTTGTGTAGTGGAGTGAAGTGGGCTGCGTTGGAGTGGAATATAGAATAGATGAGTAGAAGGTGGCGGAGTGAAGTTGAGAGAAGGAAGAGAATGTAGCGGTGATCTGAAACCGTATTACTAAGTAGCTGAGCAACATCACGATCAAACCACAGTAGTTTCACGCGATCGGTCTATTAAGCATCCAATCAGCGTCAAGCCATCGCGTGATTCGATTTTCTAGAATTTTCTCATTGTGTCCGAGAAAAAGGCGGTTTTTAGCAGTAATCGCAGAACGCTGAGGCAGCCGTACGTCGTCTCCATTCTCACCACCTCCACCCAATTGAGATAAATAGCAGATAGTCGACAGGAATTTTCGATTCCACGAATATAGCGCAAATATTTTGTAGTTGTAAGTTGTATGTCTTTCCTAGTATGGAATTATTGCTGTTATTATCTGTAAAAGATCAACGCAAATGTGCAGTTATAAGAATCTGTTAAATGTTCACGAGTGTTACAGTTCTATATTCAAGACATGAGGAATTATGTACATTATTTACATTATTTACATTGGATGGATATTTGTTCTCATCTTGTTTGTTGTTAACACAACGTTTCGACTGATATACCCTCCAGCCTTCGTCAGGTGTCTTGGAGAAATTTCGAACCTGGGTTCTTATTCCTAAGGTATTTTTCGATGTTATTATTATTATTATTATTATTATTATTATTATTATTATTATTATTATTATTATTATTATTCTGGTAACTGCCTGGAATCAAACTTGGAATCTTGGGGTTAGTAGCCCGCGCTCTTAACCACTACGCCATATGCTCGTGCTTATTGTATCGGTGTCTTTTTTGCCGAACCGCTAAGTTACGAGGATGTAAAGACACCAACATCAGTTGTCAAGCGATGGTGGCGGAGATAAACACAGACACAAAGACATACACACGCACACACGCACACATAAATAAATATATACATATACATGTACAACGGGCTTCTTTCAGTTTCCGTCTACCAAATCCAGTCACAAGGCTTTGGTTGGGCCAAGGCTTTGGTTGGGCCAAGGCTTTGGTTGGGCCAAGGCTTTGGTTGGGCCAAGGCTATAGTAGAAGACACTTGCCCAAAGTTCCACGCAGTGGGACTGAACCCGGAACCATGTGGTTGGGAAGTAAGCTACTTACCACGCAGCCACTCCTGGTCCTATGTGTATATGTGATAAGAAAAGGCTTCGGAATATTACATTGGCAGCCTCTCCATCAGTAAATAAATATAAGAGAGAGAGAGAGAGAAAGAGAGAGAGAGAGAGAAAGAAGGAGAGAGAAAGAAAAAAGAGTGAAGGTGAGAGGGAGGGGGCGGAGTGTTACATCGCTGATTATGATATCCATATTTACAAATGAATAGTGTTTAGTATTGATCCTAATAAAATCTGAGGTGTTAACAAAGGAAGAACATGGAGGCCACCAGTAATAACTCACATTGTTAATTGGAATTTAAATTAACCTTCATCCTTTCCTAATTACATTTGGAAAGGTGAGAACAGAATCGGAGAAAGAATATGTGCGCGCATGTAATTGTGTATGTATGCAATTATGTATGTATGTATGTAAATATGTATGTGAGTATGTGCGTGTGTGTATGCATGCGTGTAATGTGTGCATGTATGCATTTGTAGGTGCCCGTATCTGTGTGTGTATATATGTATGTGTATGCATGTATGTGTGTGTACGCATTCATGCTTATATGTATGTATACATTAAGTATATTACATACATATATTTGTGTGTATATATATATATATATATATATATATATATATATATATATATATATATAATAGAAATAGGTTTCAAAGAGAAAAATAAACTACACGTGGTAGATATAAGGGGAAAGTAAGAAGAAAAAAGCGAAAATGCACATTGGATATAAAAAAATAAAGGCGTTTTTTATGAAAAGTAACGATAAATAGATGGACTGAGGTAGAATTAAGAGGAATAAAAGTCATTATTTTGAATTGTTAAAGGGATTCAAAGTCATACTGGTTTCGTCAATTGGTGATCACTGGCTTTGAATGCGCCTATATATATATATATGGAGAGTGTAAAAATATTTGGGTATTCTTTATTCACCAATTTTTCTCAATCTCCTGTTTTGATATATAATTGTTCTGTAAATAATATTTCAAGAATTTTCAACTCTTATACTCACCCCACAGAGGTACAACTTCTGCATACGGAATTGGAATATGGTAAAAATCAGATGTGCTTGCACAGGACATGGCTTAGATTTGAACCCTATTCTTTCTCTAATTCTTTTGTCTCCCTTCACCGTTTTCTATCTGTCCCCCTCTCTTTTCTCTATCTTCCTCCTTTACTCTCTCGCTGCTCACACGTGACCATCGTCCATCTTTCTTTCCATACGTGTTCATCTTTTTTTTTTCTTCCGGTCTGTTGCATAGACAAGACGTATTCTTATCAAAGAATGTTCCTCAGCGTTCGCCACATTACCCCATCTGGCTTAGCAGCCCACATTATTTGTTTCACTGTCCTTTTTTTCTTACCAATTTTGACCCTCTGCAAAATCCCAAATTTTATTTTGGTTTGTGGGAGCAACTGTTCTCGAAGGCACATATTGTAGTGAATTGCTCGAAATGTGGAGTAGATGGATAGCCGACAACTGATGAAGGGTGGTTCTTTATGTTACCTATCTTGTTTTCCATCTGTTTCTCTCGTTTCTCTCGCAAAAATATTTGTCTTCGTATTTCATGTTGTTTACGTTTTGTGACGTCCTGTACACATACATATATGCATATATATACATATATATACATATATATGTCAGTATGTACATATATGTACGTATATATGCCTATATATATATATATATATATATATATATTTATGTTATTTATATTATATTATATACATATATTCTTATATTCTTTTACTTGTTTCAGTCAATGGACTGCGGCCATGTTGGAGCACCACCTTAAAGGGCTTTTAGTTGAAGGAATCGATCCCAGTGCTTATTCTTTGTAAGCCTAGTACTTATTCTATCGGCCTCTTTTACTGAATCGTTAAGTTACGGGGGTGTAAAGGCACCAACATCGGTTGTCAAGGAATGGTCGGGGAACACACATACACACGCATACACACACACAAACACACACACACACACGCACACACTGCGTATGTAAGTGCGCGTCTTCGCGTTTCTGTTTGCCTCCACCGCACCGTTTGATAACCGGTGTTGGTGTGTTTACGTTTCCCTAACCTAGCAGTTAGAGACCGGTCGAATAAGTACTAGGCTGAAAGCAAATGAGCTTTGGGGGCGAATTGCTCGACTAAACCAGCTAAGTCGGTGCCCCAGCATGGCCGCAGTCAAGTGACTGAAACAAGGAAAAAAAGAAGACAAAATACATACTCACACATATGTATGTATGCATGTAATGTATGTATGTATGCATGTATGTAATGTATGTATGTAATGTATGTATGTCTGTATGTAATGTATGTATGTATGTAATGTATGTATGTAATGTATGTATGTAATGTATGTATGTATGTAATGTATGTATGTAATGTATGTATGTAATGTATGTATGTAATGTATGTATGTATGTAATGTATGTATGTAATGTATGTATGTAATATATGTATGTAATATATGTATGTAATGTATGTATGTATGTATGTAATGTATGTATGTATGTATGTAATATATGTATATATGTAATGTATGTATGTAATGTATGTATGTATGTATGTATGTAATGTATGTATGTATGTATGTATATAATGTATGTATGTAATGTATGTAATGTATATATGTAATGTATGTATGTAATGTATATATGTATGTATGTTATGTATGTATGTACGTATGTATATATATATGTATGTATGCACATATGTATGTATGTATGTTATATATGTATGTAATGTATGTATGTATGTTATGTATTGTATGTATGTAATGTATGTATGTATGTGATGTATGTACATAATGCATGTATGTAATGTATGTATGTATGTATGTATGTATGTATGTATGTATGTAATGTATGCATGTAATGTATGTCTGTATGTATGTTAATGGCGCTGCGAATCTGAGTAATACCTGTCTGGTTGATGACTGATGAAGAACGAAGGACTTTCTGTCTCTTTTCCGTCCGTTTGTGCACTGAATTTACGTTTTTCCGTTCGTCTGTGCATTCATTATGCGTTTCTTACTTTTCGTTTGCGCATTTACCTATGAATGTATGTATGTATGTATGTATGTATGTATGTATATTATAAATATGCATACGCACACTTACACACATATATACATATTATATGTGGCACAATACAATGAAGTGGTTTCCTTATTAGTTGTGAATTGAAAGACAGAACAGCAACAACAACAACTGCAATAATAATAATAATAATACAAAAATAAATAGCAAATAACTTGTCTCGTTTTAACGGAAGTATAAGCGGTGTGTGTAACAGAAGAATATATTTCTTGAATATAAGCAGAACTTGAGAAAATGAGTGAGTTCAAAGAA
>NC_142936.1:89619229-89629229 GCF_046866305.1 Octopus bimaculoides | reverse complement strand
CACCTCTTTCTCCACCTCTTTCTCCACCTCTTTCTCCACCTCTTTCTCCACCTCTTTCTCCACCTCTTTCTCCACCTCTTCCTCCCCCCTTCCCCATCTCTTCGTCCTCCACTTCCTCCTCCTCCTACTCATTCTCTTCTTCCTCCTTCTTTTCGTCGTTGTCGTTATTGTTGTTGTTGATCATATTCTTCTTCTTCTTCTTCTTCTTCTTCTTCTTCTTCTTCTTCTTCTTCTTCTTCTTCTTCTTCTTCTTCTTCTTCTTCTTCTTCTTAGCAGAAGACCCAGTTTTCAGAAGAGCTGTTTTGCATAAATTCCCTCACATTGTTTCATAGTCCTTCATAATGAGGGCCGAGTTCACCACATCCTTTCATTGTCGTCGCCCAAAATGTTTCGTTTGAAATATTTACTGCCTCTTCGTTTCTAAGTATAATAAATCTCTTGGACGACAACATCACCTTTCATCCGTCCCGGTTCCACACACACACACACACACACACATGTTAATGCTCAACACAACATTGGTAGATAAATATTTCTCATTCGTGGATCCAGCAGGCAACCAATTCTTTCGTCTAAACAAATCTTCGCAATTGTTCAAGCTTGCTACAGGGAAGTGCTGGCACTCGTCTCCACTTTCATACGGCACGCTTGACTTGTTATCCCACAAATAAAGTGTATATATGTGTATATATACATATATACATATATATATACATATATACGCATGTGTACTGATTTCGCTCCTTTATTCATTTCATCAGAGATGTCTCAGACATTCTGAATGTTGGCTGGACCTAAAAAACTCCAGGCACACAGGTCCTGAGGGCAGCTGATATCTTGAGTATTGAGGCGATGGTGCACAAGGACCGGTTACGTTGGACTGGACACCGTATCAGAATGAAGGATAGCAGGATCCCTAAGCAGATGCTATATGGAGAACTTGTGAATGTTCGCAGAAACCAAGGCTGTGATTTAAGGACTGTGTCAAGTCCTCATTAAAGGCCTGTGTTATGCAGGAGACTGACTGGGAGAGCAATGCCTGTCATCGCCACAGAGGAACCAGGTTAAGGAGGGGGTTGACAGTTTTGAGACCACGATTCTGCATGAAGAACTTAAGCGTGCTGCTCGAAGGCGCACTGCTGGTATAGTGAATGGGGAAAGTTTGGTTTGCAATGTTTGCAGTCATGTATGCTTGTCAAGAGCAGGGCTCATCAGCCACCAACGGAGCCGCAAATGCAAAATATAAGTTAGTCCTAGAGTGCACAATGTTCCTGAAGGTCAGCAATGGATGTCCATTATACATATATCTATTTCTATCTATAATTTCTAATCCCTAGTATATGGCATATTCAACAACATATAGAACCCCTCAATTAGATACACTTACTATATATATAGCTTTTAAATTCTTTAACTCACTAATACTCTATTTGCATCCTTCAACAGAAAAATGATTTCCTAAGTTCAATGAGTTCATAATTAACCCTGAAGAAGTCCAACTACTACTACTACTACTACTACTACTACTACTACTACTACTACTACTACTACTACTACTACTACTACTGCCCCTGCTGCTGTTGCTGCTGCTGCTGCTGCTGATGATGATGATGCTGTTGCTGTTGCTACTACTACTACTACTACTACTACTACTACTACTACTACTACTACTACAAAAGCAGCAGCGGTAGTAGCCACAACATGAAACAAATCACTAAACAAGAACTGAAATGAAAAGAAAAACAAAACAAAAAAAACAAAAGCAAAATAAAGAAAAAAAAGACAGTAAGAAAGGAAGGAGGGAAGTAAAGAAAGAAGAAAAGAAGGAAGGCAGAAGAGTCTGTGCAGTATTTTGAGAAATGAGAGATTTTGGTTCGGCAACGAAGTGTTTTATCGTCCGTGAGAGACGTTTATTGGCCTGGAATACAGAACTATCGTATTCTTCAACAGTATTCATTGCATGGATCGATATAGACACGAGTTGTTTGATATCGATATGCAACAATGTGATATTAACAGATTTTCCATCGATTTATACACACACACACACACACACACACACACACACACACACACACACACACACACACACACACACACACACACACACACACACACACACACACACACACACACACATATATATGTATGTGTATGTATATACGTATATATATATATATATATATATATATATATATATATATATATATATATACATATACATATCCACTCACACACACATACATACCCTTATATATATATATATATATATATATATATATATGCACATACATATGTATATAGGTACACGTATATAAATATACTATGTACACATGTATATATGCATATATGTCTATGCGTACATGTCTGTGTGTGTGTATGTGTCCGTCCATAGAGTTCGTATCTCTGTGTGTAGACAAACGCGTGCACACAAACACATATACACACCTATATACACATATACACAAATATACACACACAGTCGACCACACGTCATAGACATATCAAAAACTTCTTGATGTTATTGAAGTCATATATATATATATATGTACATGTGTATATATATGAACACACACACACACTCACACAATCATATATACACAAATATATATCTGTAGATATATTTACCTCGTCTTTAGGAACGGTCTGTGAGATATCTCTACTTAACGGATGATAAATCTACTTTGATATAGCATTTATAGAGAAGGTCAGAGAAATATCGATGAGAAAAACCGCTGCTATTAATACAACATTCGGCCGAAAGGTGGCGGTGGCGGCGGTGGTGGTGTTGGTGGTGTTGGTGGAGCAGGTAGAATCTGTAAAGTACTGGAATAGAAATACCTTACTGCAGCAACTTCATGGTTCTGTATTCGACCCCTGGTGGCCGACGTCGGGTTTAACTCTTCTGTGACTTTCACAGCAAACAACAAATCAAAGACTGGCATTCCGTCGCTTATAACGACGTGGGTTCCAGTTGATCCGATCAACGGAACAGCCTGCTCTTGCATTTAGCGTGAAAATGGTTGAGCACTTCACGGACACGCGTACCCTTAACGTATTTTGTCTTATATCAGTGGCTGCGTTGCATCGACTTCTATATTCGCCATTATCAAAGTTTGGTTGAAAAAGTTCTACAATGAGGTGTTTATCTGAATGAGTGAATTTTCCTTATATATATATAAATATATATATATATATATATATATATATATATATATATATATATATATATATATATATGGGAGAATGTACGAAAAAGCAACTACAACAGACGAGGACAGGTGGTGTAAACAACAAAAGGATGCATTAGTTTGACGCTCGGGAATACAGAAAGTCTTTAACGTTTCGAGTTATGCTCTTCAACAGAAAGAATACGGAGAAAACAAGGAGAAAAACACGGAGAAAAAAAATTGAATGGTGTTTGGTCAACGATCTATCATGGCTATATATATATGAGAGGTATTGGTTTCTAGAAGACCCAAAGAATGTCGGGTAACGCTAGGTAAGTGCTATGGACAGACCGTAGTTAAACTCTTGGTTCGATAATGATACGAGTGAGGAGTCTGACTCCAGGTTATCAGCGTGACTCGGGCTCATCACAGATTTCGCATAAGACACATGCCTGCTCGAAGAATTTCACTTTTTCCCGCTTTATTTCTAGCACCCAATGGCTTATTATTTTTTTTATCTAGCACAATGTCTTTCTTTATTTCTAAGATAAGGGTAAAAATAAAGCAACCCTGCAAAACACAACTGATCTTTACATAGAATAACATTTTACATAGAATAACAGCAATCACATAACGACAGCGGAGTGCACAACAAACATCAGCGATATGATTGTTGCCTGTACTCTTGACAAGAGATGCCAGTTAGTCTTTTACACATACCAGGCTCGTTTGTATTAGCCCGAGTTACTGGATAACAGCAAAGAAATAACGACAGCAGAATGCACAACAAACATCAGCGATCTGACTGCCGCCTGTACTCTTGACAAGAGATGTCAGTCTTTTACACTTTCCAGGCTCGTTTGTATTAGCCCAAGTTGCTGGATAATTTTTCGTTCCTTTAAGAATATTCTTTTCTACTCTAGGCACAAGGCCCGAAACTTTTGGGGAGGGGGCCAGTCGATTAGATCGACCCCAGTACGCAACTGGTACTTAATCTATCGACCCCGAAATGATGAAAGACCTCGGAAGAATGTTCCTTTATGAATATTGTAGAACGGAAACTTTTCATAGATAGGAATTTAAATCCTAATCGCTATAGAAATTTATTGTTTCAAGAAAATATCTATATATGTATCCAGATGAATAGATAACGCATCACTAATTATGTCTTTATATAACTAATTAAGGTTTGTGGCATTGAAACAGCCGTAGAACACGGACAAAATGTAAAACTTATGCTTTTATGTATATATATAAATATATATATATATATATAAATATATACATATAAAAATATATATATATAAATATATACACATATACAGTGACTTCATAATCATCCACTGTGGGCAGCGTACATTTTTGGGACACCTGTATGTATGTATGTTTGTATGTATGTATATGTGTGTTATGTAGTACGTGTGTGTGTGTGTGTGTATCTGAAATCGAACGCCTCTTCCCTCCCCACCTTCATACACTTCCACGCGCTACTGCCGTACACGTTCGTTCGTACCTCTCCAGTTTACCATCACGTCCCACATCAGTGCCATCACATCACACCACCACCACCACCACCACCACCACCACCACCACCGCCACCACCACCACCACCACCACCCTCACACCTCCTATCCTCTGCAAAACAACGTAGATCAAATCATCTTCACACATCTCTCCACGCCTCAGCATTCCTCTGCTTCACTATCATCTTATCACGCATCAACACGTCCACAGTATGCTAGCACCAGCACCTCCACCTCCACTAACACCACCACCACCTCCACCTCCACTACCACCACCACCGCCACCACACCGCCGCCGCCGCCATCTTCCTCGATATCACTTCAGAGCACACAACTCCAATTACGTGCCTCCTTACACCGCCACTCCTCCGCCACAACGCCCAACTGTCACAGCCCCGAGGCGACTAACATCTACAGATTTAGTAAATGGACAAAAATTTAGAATGGAACTCATTAGCGAAACGAAAAAAGGTAAAGAAACAAAAAACAAAAAAAAAATCCCGCTGTGAAGACATTGATGCGTTGATGTTTTTTGTAGTTGTTGTTGTTCTTGGTTTAGCTGCAGGTCAGCACTAATTGAACAGACCTATGATTATAAGCGCTCCAACCACGACCAACAATTCTTTCTCTCAGGCGATATGTATTTAGGACAAACATTAGCGAAGACAAGCTGTGAGAGTTGAGAGTCCTATAGCGTCTAGTTCTAGCAAATGGCCAAACTAAATAGGGGTCTCTTCATTAGCTGCAGTATTTAGCATTATGATATTGTATTGGAACTCTGTCAAAGGTCAGCGAAATTTTGGCAGCTCGAGAAATGAAGGAAAAGGAGAGAAAATAGTTTTCTTATGCGGTTAAAACGGTTCTTCAATGATGAAACTATTTGGATTTTAATCACGTGGCCTCAGACGTGGTCACTTGCTACACTGTACAAATCCGATATATATATATATATATATATATATATATATATATACATACATATGTATGTATGTTAGTGTATATATATATATATATATATATATATATATATATATATATATATAAAGAAATACAAAAGACGGGACAAGAACGCAAAACATCCAGACAGATAATACAAAAAAGGGACAAGAAAAAAGAAAAGGGAGAAAGTGAAGTGAAAGAGGATGGAAGGTGAGAATGAAGAGAAAGCCAGGAAATGTGAGAGAGTGAGGACGAAAGAAAGAGCGGAAAAAACGAAGTGTGAAGAGGCTGATAGAAAGAAAGAATGAAAGAATAAGAGCCGTACAATATATATATAAACATATATATATATATATATATATATATATTGTACGGCTCTTATTCTTTCATTCTTTCTTATATATATATATATATATATATATATATATATATATATATATATATATATATAATGTAACCACATGTGGATCGTTGGGGATTTTTTTCCTCCGTCTTCCTTTTCTCTTGGACTTTCCTTCGTCTCCTGTTTCTGACGAAGAGCTTTGCTCGAATCGTCAAACTACCCTTCTTTCCTTTTCTGAGCGTCTGCTAATACTTTGCATGTACCACGTCCTCGCGTTGTTGCTTTTGTGTTGTATTTGTTCTTCGTTTTCGTTTGGATTTACTATATATTCTTTTATTCTCTTTTATTTGTTTCAGTCATTTCACCGTGGCCATGCTGGAGCACCCCCTTTAGTCAAACAAATTGACCCAAGGACTTATTCTTTGTAAGCCTAATACTTATTCCATTGGTCTCTTTTGCAGAACCGCTAAGCTACAGGGACGTAAACACACCAACAACAGTTGTCAAGCGATGTTGGGGGAGACAAACACAGACACACAAACATATATATGTATATATATATATACGATTTCAATTTCCTTCTACCAAATCCACTCACAAGGCTTTGGTCAGCCCGAGGCTATAGTAGAAGACACTTGCTCAAAGTGCCATGCAGTGGGACTGAACCCGGAACCATGTGGTTAGTAAGCAAGCTATTTACCACACAGCCATTCCTGTATATATTTTTAAACTTCTTAGTTTCATAAAATAACCAGCGCCTAATGAACGTACTTGTGATGTACGTGAAACTATTAGCAGCGCGTGTAATACACGTGGAGTGAAACACATTCATTAATAGCGGACTCTCATTAGATGGAATACTCTTCTTGTTGACCTTTTTACACAGATCAATTTATTATAGATTTTTATTGAAATCCATTTAGCCTATAATTGAACTGGATGTTAGTTTAACACGTATGCAAAGTTTCGTCAACAACGCATGGAAAACGAATCTCCGCCAACTATTCCGCCTAAATGTCTGTGCACACCTTTGAATGCCATGTCTGCTATGAGGTCTACAAGTCTAACGAAGGCCCCAAAAAACATTTTAAGATCCACAAAGATCAGAACTTATCTGCAGCTCTTGGTGGTCCAAATTGGATGTGCAATCTATGTGGGTGTCTTTTCAGAACATTGTCTGGTTTAAAAAGCCACATCAGACGCCATGATAGTGCTAAGGTGTAGGTACAAGGAGGTGGTCAAATTCTGTATAAGAAGGAGACAACTACCATATATATATATATATATATATATATATATATATATATATATATATATATATATATATATATATATATATATATATAGGTAATTATTAGAGTAGTTATAGGATTTATTAGACTCTGGGCGCATCAAAACGCAGGGTACCAGAGATGGGTAGGTAAAATAACAAAGGGCTCGCAGTGATGTAAAACAACCATGAAGGAATCATGTGTTGGTGGGATACTATAGATCTGACTCCAGGCTGATTCTAGGTGAGGCGTAGGTATGAAAAAGGAACACAGATGGGGTTTCAATTTTACAACTGTTTCCGTAGGACTTTATTAATAGATTCATAGATTATATTATGAATTTATCATCTTCAGGTAAAATTCTAAGCAGGTAAAGTAAAACCATGATGAGGACATATTCAACAACATATTGGATAAGTAGTATTTTAAAAAAGATCATTCAAACACATAGAGGGAAAGATAGAGTGAAAGAGAGAGAGAGAGAGAGAGAGAGAGAGAGAGAGAGAGAGAGAGAGAGAGAGGGAGAGAGAGAGAGAGAGAGAGAGAGAAATAAATAGATAAAAAGAGGGAGTGATAGCTATGCTAGTCGTGGTGGTAGAGGTGGCGATGATGGTTAATTTAGTCATTGAAATAAATAGTTCATTGTAGAACATTTACTGGGTTGGATAATGGCGGTTATGGAAGGCGATGCAACGTTGTCACTGTTGTAAGAAAAAAAAAACTAGGATGGTCGCGGCTAGAAGGCTCTTTAACGATAAGTTTGTTCGAATCAGGAATGACTTGGAGGATAAACAACATCAACGTCAACAAAAATAACTATAACAAAGTAATCTCGTATAAAAGAGTACGAAATTCAAATAATCTAAATCTCACATTATCAACAAATAACCTGCAAACACTTTATCAAATGCGCAGCCATTTACATCCAACGACAATATATATATATAGCAACATTAGCGGATATGTGTACTTACGGCCTGAAGGCATTAAAAATGGTATCTTACTAATGGAAATTCTCCTTTCAATAATATCAGTTTGGGATGCACTTATTGTACTGTTTAATACAGGGTTTCTCAAACGGGGTTCTCATGACCTTTGGGGGGTCCCTTTAAGATTTTGTTGTTAGAATTTATGGAGAATAAGTTGGTTTTATTTCTACAATACGCAAAATATTTTAGCAGATTTTTTTAAACACAATTAATAATATTTAGTTATAAAAAATATGATAGGATTATTTAAACATCGGATGGCTATGAGGGCCCACTCGAGTAAAATAGGAATTAAGGGGTCTATAGGTTAAAAATTGTTGAGGATCACTGGTTTAACACTGTCAGTAAAGTAGCTAAATCAAAAATGATTCTTACATTGAAGTCACCTGGTAATTCGTTCCAACGATGGCGCACAACTCAACAAAAACAGACATACAAACATATATATATATCAGCCATGAAGATCGAACACACACCTATCCAATATCCGGTTGGAGTGCTTTACCTATTAAGCTAAATATATATGCTCAACTCTTTAAGCTATATATATATATATATATATATATATGTATATGTGTGTGTGTGTGTGTGTGTGTGTGTGTGTGTGTGTGTGTGTGTGTGTGTGTGTGTGTGTGTGTGTGTGTGTGTGTGTATATACGACGCGCTTTCAGTTTCCGTCTACCAAATCCTCTCACAAGGCTTTGGTCAACCCGAGGTGCCTCGCAGTAGGACTGAATCCAGAACCATGTAGTTGGGAAGCAAGCTTTTTACCGCACAGTCACGCCTGCACCCATCTGTAAGAAACTTAAAAAAAAATATCTGGTAACCAAGAATTTTAAAGTCAAAAAAGCCTTCGTGAATGATTTGACTCTTTCACCTGTAGATCAGCAGACCACACAGGTGAGGCTTTTACAGCTGGATGGGCTGATGACGTGGTCAAGTGGGTTAAAATAAAAAAAATGTCGCGTAGTTTGATATTTGTTAAGGGTGTACTGAAGGAAGTAAAATAAACAACAAAAGTTATGGAGGAAACCTATTAAGAGTTTGGGGCAAGGATATTCTGGGGCCGTGGTGTGGAGATTACGAAGCACGCTGAGGGTAGATTAATGGTTATCGATGGGTTAAAGGCATATATAAAAAGCCTGAGTAGTCTCATGCCTTTGTTGGTTAGTATTAATAATATATGAGCTTACATTGTCACAATTTCAAATCATTGAACACAAATGTAATGTTTAAACATCTGAGCTCATTACGGCAAAAGAAATTCAGTACAAATCATTTGGTGAAATTTATTAGGCTGGGAAGATACGGAAATGGATAATGTTAAGAGATTCAAAGGACAAAGAAATATGATTCAATCGAGCAGGTGTAAAATTCCACCGTGGTGGACTTTACCTTTCATCCTTTCGGTGTCGATAAATTAAGTGCCAGTTGCGTACAGGGATCGATGTAGTCGACTGGTCCCCTCCACCAAAATTTCAGGCCTTGTGTCTAAAGTAGAAAGGATTATTATTATTATTATTATTATTATTATTGCAGCGAGCCGGAAGAATCTTTTGCACGCCGGGCGAAATGCTTAGCGATATTTCTTCCAGCTCTTTACGTCCCTAGTTCAAACTCTACCGAGGTCAATTTTGCCTTTCACCCTTTCGGGCTTCCATAAAATAAAGTACCTCTAGAAATGCTGCTCTTATTCCAAAAAAATTGAGACCATTATTATTGTATTAGGGCGGCGAGCTGGCAGAAACTTTAGCACGCCGGGCGA
>NC_142936.1:89594229-89596729 GCF_046866305.1 Octopus bimaculoides | reverse complement strand
GCTCGAACCATGACTATCCCTATCGCGTCTTCATTTTTATTTCAGACTCAGTGTACTTAAGATTACACCATCCAGGGAATTATTCTTTTATGTTTAATGCGATAGGGACGGAGCAGACGACCTCAGCTGACTGAGTCACTGAGAAGCAAACATTTGTAATTTCTAAGGGAAAGAAAACTGATCATTGAAAAAGATGTAAAAATTCGGACAGGTAAAGTATGGTCGACTCTTAACAAACAGGATATTGTCTGGAAATCAACCCCGTTAGACAACCTTAAGAGGGATTTTTTTCAGCGCAACAGTAGAGTCAGTCCTTTTATATGGAACAACAGCCAGGTTGCTTAACAACAAACTGGAATCCAAGCTAGATGGAACTTACATCCGAATGTTAAGAGCAGTCTTAAACATATACTGGATAATTCATCCTAGTAAGAAACAGTCGTATGGAAATTTCCTGCCTATTTCCGCCATTATAAGGGAAAGGCATCTGCACTTTGCGGGATTTTGCTAGAGAGCTAAACAAAAAGTGCTTTATTATTTGGATTACATACATACATATCACAGCTGCATCCTCGTTACATGAAAAAAGCCATTGCCAAGAAGACTTCCTGAAATGATTCATGATTGTTGCCATGTGATGCCCTTATATGACTTTTAAGCCTGGCCAAGCTTTTACACATTTTATTACATACTAGACCACTGTGCTGGCTGTCAGGAGAAACAGGTGCCACCATATGCACTCTCTTAACATGACTTTTTAGACCTCCAACTGAGAGGCGAACCCTTCCACATTTTACACACGTTCTGTTGTGAATTTTAATAGCACCATCATTGTTTATCATGGGTCGATTTCTGTAAGAATTTTGATGGCTCACTAGGCCTGCATGACTCAAACACCTTCGCCCACAAACCACACACATAAAAAGCAAGGCACATACATACATCAAGGTGGTGCTCCAGCATGACCACAGTCCAGTGACTGAAACTAGTAAAGGGATAAAGGGATACATACGATGTTGAAATTGCAATGAAGGAGCCTTGGATCTAGGTTAGAAACCGGTTCTTTCTCTATTGGCAAGAAATCTTGAAATAAACTGAATAATCACAAACACACACACACACACTCTCTCACACACACACACACACACTCTCTCTCACACACACACACACACACACACGTGATACAAATAATACAACAAAGAAAGACTTTAACACACCTTTAATGATCCGTAACAATTGTTTCTGTGCCAACTCTGTTTTCAACATCAATTGACGCAAAAGTTCCAAGTGAAAATTTCTATAATATTCTCGATTTCAAACATTAGAGTGGCACTTTTTGACACTTGCACTGAAGATGTGCTTTTACGTTACGTTGTGCGTCTGCCAGACTTTGTGTCTTGCTTATTTCAGGAGGAAACAAAGAGTAAATAAAGATGGAAATATAAACAGACTGCGAAAAGACAGGGAGGGCAAAGAAAGTGTGAATACGAAAGTATGGTTGGCGGATGAAGAAGCAGAAGAAGCAGCAGCAGCAGCAGAAGCAGCAGCAGAAGAAGAAGAAGAAGAAGGGGAGGAGGAGGAGAAGAAGAAGAAGAAAGCGAAAACATAGTTGGAAGGAAGAAGAGGGATGATTTGGAGAATAACGAGCGATCCTCAATTGCCAGTGATAGCCGAGTCCATAGTAAGCTCCTCTTACGGACTCGGCTATCAGTGGGGATTATGGGATCACTCGTTACCGTCCACATTACCACTCTTCTTCCTTCCAACTTCTTCCTCCTTTTTCTTCCCTCTCCTCTCCTCACACACATACACTGACACACAGACACACACACATATACATACACATACATAAATATATCCTCTCTTTATATATATATATTTATATACATACATACTTACACACTCACACATACACACATATATGTGTATGTATGAATGCATGTATGTAGGTATGTACTATGTATGTATGTGTGTATGTGTGTTTATATATGTATGTATGCATGCATGCATGTATATATGCATGTATGTATGTATGCATATATTTATGTATGTATGAATGCATGTATGTAGGTATGTACGTATGTATGCATGAATGCATGTATGCAGATACGTACGTATGTATGTATGTATGTGTGTATATGTATTTATATATATGTGCATGTATGTATGCATGCATGCATGTATGCACGTACGTACGTACGTACTACCTATATAAGCACGACGGGATTCCATACAGTTTCTGTCCCCTCACAAGACGCTGGCCTAGTCGTGGCTACAACAGAAGACACATTCACCCAAAGTGACGCACCATGGGACCGAACCCAAAAAGCGAGCTTGCGGATTTTGCTTTAGATTTTGTTATCGTTGTGGACTTCAATCTCAATCTTCTTCTTGTTGTTGCTTGTAGTTTCTCGTTTTTTTCTAGTCTTTTTTTTTGTTTTTGTTTCCTCATTCTGTTGTTGTTATTGTACTTTTTATTTTCGACGCCATATTGGATTCG
>NC_142936.1:89576729-89586729 GCF_046866305.1 Octopus bimaculoides | reverse complement strand
TAGCACCTCTTCTTTAAGTAGGTTCGTTGTAGGCTCACTAAGATAGCAAGTGAGGTACCATTCTAAATCTTATTAAATCCCAAATTAAATAAGGATGTAAATTGTTGTACTTTTAGTTATTTAAAAAGAATAAGGGAATAATACACACACATATATATGTATATATATACATACATACATACATACATACATATATATATATATATATATATATATATATATATATATATATATATATATATATATATATATATATATATATAATCATAAATATATAGGGATTGACAGTAACCTGCTTCTCCAACATACTGAGAATTCAGAAACAGCAGTCAAAGAACTACTGATTTCAAAACTACAAATTATTACTCTAGATTGATAGCGATATTTTTGATACACACAGAACAAAAAACAGTAGAGAAGAGTAAAAAAAACACTTGCCTTTAGTTAATTTAGTACGACCGTTTCACAGTTAAGAGTAAATAATACTCTATTCTGATCTTCAGCTAAATATTCTAATAAATTTGTTAATGTCTAAATAACTCACGTTAATTTTGACCATGTGAACATCAATACCACGTGAGGAAGACGTTAAGAAATTTATCGGCCAGTAAGTTCAAAATCCCTCGCCCTAATGAATTTCAATTCAGTGTGCATCAGAAATAGTCCCGCATAGGAAAGAGACTCGTACGAATTCCTGCGGTTTAACTATCCACCTTAGAGTTATTATTAAAATATAGATATGCAGGGCAGGGAATCGTCAATTAGTAATAAAATTAATAATTAACAATTTTGCCGGGTAGCTCAGTATGAAAAAACCTTTTTCGGTCAAAATTAACGTGAGTTATTTAGACATTAACAAATTTATTAGAATATTTAGCTGAAGATCAGAATAGAGTATTATTTACTCTTAACTGTGAAACGGTCGTACTAAATTAACTAAAGGCAAGTGTTTTTTTACTCTTCTCTACTGTTTTTTGTTCTGTGTGTATCAAAAATATCGCTATCAATCTAGAGTAATAATTTGTAGTTTTGAAATCAGTAGTTCTTTGACTGCTGTTTCTGAATTCTCAGTATGTTGGAGAAGCAGGTTACTGTCAATCCCTATATATTTATGATTATAAATGTTTTTTTACCGAAAAAGGTTTTTTCATACTGAGCTACCCGGCAAAATTGTTAATTATTAATTTTATTACTAATTGACGATTCCCTGCCCTGCATATCTATCTATCTATATATATATATATATATATATATATATATATATATATATATATATATATATAGGAGAATTTACGAAAAAACAACAGACGAAGACAGGTGGTGTAAACAACAAATGGATGTATTAGTATAACGCTCGGGAATAGAGAAAGTCTTTAACATTTCGAGCCCACGCTCTTCAACAGAAAGGAACACAGAAAGAAACAAGGAGAGAAAAAAATATAAATGTAGCGATCAGCGATCTATCATGGCGAATATAAATATATATGTATATGTATGTATATATATATATATATATATATATATATATATATATATATATATATATATATATATATATATAGACATATATATTTATATATGTTGTTATATATATATAACAACAGCAACAACAACAACAGCAACAACAACAACAACAACAACAACAACAACAACAACAACAACAACAGCAACAGCAACAGCAACAACAACAACAGCAGCAGCAGCAGCAGCAGCAACAACGACGACGGCGATGACGACAGCAAAAGCCAGATGACGCAATAAATGTGACATGAAGAGGCTCCTTACTGCGTACCACTGGTTTCAAGTGGTTTCTTATTCACACCCTGACAACTGACGGTGGTGGTGGTCGTGGCTGAATGGATAGACGGCACCTGTATTGATACTAGAATTAATTACTTTAATTATTATGACAACCATTGCATAGACGGGTGGTGGTGGGGTGGAGTTAGAACAGTGAGGTGGTGGAGGTAGTAATGGTGGTGGTGGTGCTAACGGTGTGGCTAAGAGTCTAGTGTTAGTTGTGATGGTGGTGGTGACGTTGACGGCGGAGATGGTGATGGTGATCATAATGGCGGTAGTGGTGATTGTGGTGGTGGTGGTGGTGGTGATGGTAGGGGTGGTAATGGTGGTGGAGGTGGTGGTGGTGGTAGTGGTGGAGAAAAACAGAGAGAAACACACATAGAGACAGAGAAAGAGAAGAGAGAGGGAGAGAGAGAGAGGGGGAGAAAGAGAGAGGGAAAATGAGAGGGAATGAGAGAGAAAGACAGAGAGGAGAAATAGAGAGCGGGAGAAAGAGAAGGTGAGAGAAAGCGAGCGAGAGATAAATAATGAGGGAGAGGGAGAGAGGGCGAGAGACGGAGAGAAAGGAGAAGAGAGAAAGAGAAAGAGAGATAGATGGAAAGGGAATGGGAGAAGAATAGAGGGAGGAAGAGGAGGGGAAGGGTACAAGCACACACTTTCTGGATCTCCGTCGATTACAACGAGGAGTCTTCCAGTTGATCCGATCAACGAAATAGCCAGCGCGTGAGGTTGATGTTGAAGTGGCTGAGTATTCCATGGATAAGGGTATTTTTAATGCAGTTCTCTGGAAGATTTAGTGTGACACAGAATGTGACAAGGCTGGTCCCTTTGAATTACTCATTGTTGCCAGCTGAGTGAACTGGAGCAACATGAAATAAAGTGTCTTGCTCAAGGACCCAACGTGCCACTGGGAATCGAACTCTTAACCTTAAGATCGTGAGCCGAATAGCCTATCCACTTAGCCACGCGCCTTTCACCCCCCCCACACATACACACACACATACACACATACATATTACCGCATACACACATGCGCACATATATTGATATATACATGCACACACGCTCACAGACACACATACACACACACACACAAACACACACATATAGCAGGAAATGTTTACACGTCCTACGGACACAAATGCGTGCGCAAGTGCATGTGTGTGTGTCCGTGTGTGTTCGTGTGTGTTCGTGTGTGTGTGAGCGTGCGTTTAGAACAGTAAGGTAATTTTAGATTTTTACGCGTTTTCAGTAAGCATAAAATTAAACAGCTGTAAACAGCATGCACCGCATTTGAACCACTGATGTTTTCTTTCACTGTGCACCAGTAAAAAAAAAAAAAAAACAAAGACCGCATACGGTCATGAATGACCAAGGGATTGCATCTAGAGAGTTCCCCTTCGATGCACAAGTACATGCAAGTTTGTTTATGGAAGACCAGCAGTCCCCATTCATACCGGTCTCCCCTCTCCATGTCATTGATGTTATCCAAGGGAAAGGCAAGGCTGCTACAGCCATAACTCATTTCCATACAGCCATAACTCATTGCTACAGCCATAACTCATTTCTACAGCTGAGTGAACTGGAGCAACGTGAAATAAAGTGTCTTGCTCAAGAATACAACACATAACCCGTGTCCGGGAATCGAACTCACTACCTTGTGATTGCGAGCGCGAAGCTCTAACCACTGAGCCATGCCAATAAAGCTGATATATCTAACTAGTTTTAAGCTTTATTTGTGCGTCATCAGAGATCGTCCTCACATTGTTGTCTATACAAACACTTGTAGTTTATAGGTATTTATAATACACAAAAACCCTCTCCAATTTCATTGATAAACCAAATTGGATGAACATCGCCAGTACTGGTGACGTTTATCTTAAATCTTGTACCGGTTTCAGTTATTAGTTTGTGACCACGCTAAGATCAGAACTTTTTAAAAATTCTGATAATTATTCTTTAGGTCTCTTTTTCTGAAATGCTAGCTTACGCGGATGTAAACAAACCAACACGCTGTTGTCAAGCGGTGGTGGAGGACAAGCACAAGGCCACACATACATATAAACATGCATAAGCATAATAAACAAAAACAACGAGTTACATACATTTATTCATTTATTTATCATAAGCTTTACAACTGTTTCAGGTATGCGTCTGGGTGTGTTCAAAGTTCAGTCTTTTCAATCGTTCGATTCATTAACTGAAACTATAGGGAACCGGTACACAAATCTATCTATCCCCTTCAGAGCCGAAACAACCGAACTATATATATAGACATACATACATACATACATGCATGCATGCAGACACATAGACACACATACACAAACACAAACACACACATATATATCACTCAACTACATGTGTATATAAACAAAATTACATTTGTTTCTCAGAAGTGTCGAATATGTAGCATACGATACCGACAAGAAAGTGATATTTTCGAACGCATTATAATAGAGAGCGGGAAATAGATGAATCGATAGCTAGCTAGCTAGCTAGATTGATAGATACAATACGATGGGTTTTCATACAGTTTCCGTGTTGTAAATTCAATCGCACAACATTGGTCGGCTGGGGACTACAGTATAAGACACTATCTTAACGTCCCACTGCGTGTCGGGGAATGGGACTGAATCCACAAGCACTTGGTTGCAAAGCGAATTTTAATCCCGCAGCGACGACGGGAAAAGTGCAAATCTGACACAGAGGCTAAACAACAAGTTTTTTATTCTCTGTAACACTTATCCACACAAAGATCGCTTTATCGAGTTTCAGTAGGTATTAGGGTGACCCCCAAATATCGCTTACATAGTCTTCACTTTTACAGAAAACAGTAGCTCATTATAGCACACACACGCATGCACACATACACACACATTCACACACAAGTGTATTGGTAGATTGATATGTTGCCAAATGTCCGTATTACGTATAATGTTCATTAACGCTGTTGTTTGGCGAATGAATTTACATACGCTTTCAGACAACGTAATTAACACGTGTAAATAATAACGACACTATCTTGCTAATGATGGTCCTATATATATATATGTGTGTATGTATGTGTGTGTGTGTGTGTGTGTGTGATGTGTGCGTGTGTGTGTATGTGTGTATGTATATATATATATATTTATATATATATATAGATATAGGTATACATATAGATATAGGTATACATATATATATGTATATATATATATGTATATATATATATATATATATATATACGTATATATATATATATGTATATATACATATATGTATATATATATACATATATGTATCTCTCTCTCTCTCTCTCTCTCTCTCTCTCTCTCTCTCTCTCTCTCTATATATATATATATATATATATATATATATATATATATATATGGGGGTGACGGGAGAGGTTAAGTAGGGAGCATAGAAATCGGTAGAGAGAGAGAGAGAGAGAGAAAGGGAGAGAGAAAAAGGCAAGAAATTGACACCTAGCAGACGACACAATGTCTTGCGTGACCTAATGGAAAAATGCAGATGGCGTATTATCTTGCAAGAGACGAAAGAAACAATAATAAAAGAAAGAACCCACTATAAATGCAACGAGAGCAATAACAACAAGACGAACGACGACAAAAAAAGGAGGGATCGACAGAAAAGGAGACGATGTTTTGTATGTGCGCTAAATATGGCTTTTCGAATAAACCATTGGTGTAGCTTCATGCTGATGTGACGTGCACACACACACACATTCATATATATAAATGTATGCATGTACATATGTATGCATATATCTCTTTCTCTGTGTGTCTCTCTCTATATATATACATATATATATACATACATATATACATATATATGTATATATACATGTGAGTATATATGCATGTATATATATTCATATATACATATATATATATACACATGCATAGAGATATATAGGTTTATAAACATACGTACACATATATATATACGCATATATATGCATGTATGTACATATATATATATTAGGCATACATATGTATATATATACACACACACATATATATATATATATATAATAATATTAGGGACAAAATCCAAAATTACAGGTAAAAAACTCAATTAAAATCAATTTATAAAAAATTAAAATTAAATTGAGCCTTATAGATAAAGTATATATAAAATATATAGTTTTAGGGAAAATAACCAATTTTCAAGAACTCATCGATGAAAATTCACTATCACATATAGAAAAATTAATAATTAAAAGCACAATAAATGAGTATAATATAAAGTAAAGTAAATATCATAAGATAAATATAGTAAAAAGATTACACGTGTTTCATAACCAATTTTCAAATAGAAAAGAAATTTAAATCGATTAAAATCAATTGAAATTATCGAAAATAAGTTCTATTCAAAAATATAGCTACTCGTCAGATCGTAAGTAGAACAATAATTAGATATATATCTCAACCAACAATAAGTACCAAATGAATTAATATGAAATACTTATTATATAAAGATAGAAAAATTATTAAAAAATATCATAATATCAAAATAATAACCATTCAATAATCATCCCTTCATCCATTATAATAACATGTATATTATATACAAAAAACATCTTACATAAATTATCATTGTTTTAAATTATCATTGTTTTAAATACAAGTTGAACGAAGTTTAAGTTTAAAATAATAATGAAGATAAAATTAGTACATATTTAACCGGTGTAATAGTTAAAGCTATACTATTTAAAGCTAAAGACGTTTATTTAATTATAATTAAAGATCAATTGAATAATAGAAAAATACAAGATTATTTATTTCTACAAACGTAATAATAAAAAAAATATGAATGAAAAAATTATGAATGGAAAAAATTATGAATGAAAAAATTAGGAAAGAAAAATTTATTAAGAATAAAAGGTTAAACTTTATATATATATATATACAAACTTTTGATTTTAAAAAACTTTAACGATATTATAAACTATAAAGATTAATAATTAATCAAATAATATTAATCAAAAATAATCGAAAATATATCAACACTATTCCAATCGAAGTTCTAATATTATGTTAAAATGAAACTATAACTTCTAAATAATTTAGTGTTAAATAAGTTATCTATTAAAATAATCTATAAAGAACCAAATGAATAGTATAAAAACAAGAATACATATTATTTTCAAATTTGGTACTTATTGTTGGTTGAGATATATATCTAATTATTGTTCTACTTACGATCTGACGAGTAGCTATATTTTTGAATAGAACTTATTTTCGATAATTTCAATTGATTTTAATCGATTTAAATTTCTTTTCTATTTGAAAATTGGTTATGAAACACGTGTAATCTTTTTATTGTATTTATCTTATGATATTTACTTTACTTTATATTATACTCATTTATTGTGCTTTTAATTATTAATTTTTCTATATGTGATAGTGGATTTTCATCGATGAGTTCTTGAAAATTGGTTATTTTCCCTAAAACTATATATATATATATATATATATATATATATATATATATATATATATATATATATATATATATATATATATATATATATGTGTATATATGTATATATATATAAATATGCATATATATGTATATTCTTTATTCTTTTACTTGTTTCAGTCATTTGTTTGCGGCCATGCTGGAGCACCGCCTTTAGTTGAACAAATCGACCCCAGGATTTATTCTTTGTAATCCCAGTACTTATTCTATAGGACTCTTTTGCCGAACCGCTAGGTTACAGGGACGTAAACACACCAACACCGGTTGTCAAGTGATGGTAGGAGGACAAAACCATACACAAATGCACACACACACACACACACACACATATACGACGGGCTTCTTTCAGTTTCCAAATCCACTCAAAATGCTTTGGTCGGCCCGGGGCTATAATAGATGACACTTGCACAAGGTACCACTCAGTGGGAATGAACCCGAAAGCATGTGGTTGGGAAGCAAGCTACTTACCACACAGCCACGCCTTCGCCTATATATATAAAATTTCTGTTATGGGTAAGTTACTTGAGGTTGTCGACTCGTTCATCTACCTTGGAAGCCCTGTACAAAATGATGGAAGTCTTGATACAGAAATACAGCTGCAAATTCAAAGGGCAGCAAAAGCATTTGGTGGCTTGGAGTCACGCGTTTGGTGCCAGCGACATATGAATAAGAATACAAAGCTGGCTCTTTACAAATCATTTGTCTTAACATCCCTGTTGTATTCTTGTGAAACATGGACTTGTTGTGAAAGACATTTTAAATTGTTAGAACAATTCCACCAAAAATGCCTTCATCGCATTTTAAACATTAAATGGAGTTCTTTTAATCCAAACACAGATGTCCTTACACCTGCAGGCATCACCTCAATTAAAGCTATGATTTTGAGGAACTAAATGAGATACTGTGTCCATATTGTTCGAATGGCGGATGAACGCATACCGAAACAGCTATTTTATGGTGAGCATGCAGAGGGAAACGCTTTCGGTGTAAACCTAAAAAAAGGTTTAAGGACGTCATAAGGACTACAATGAAGTCACTTGGAATGGATCCAGAAGACATAGAAACCATTGCTTCGGATCGAGCTGGCATTAATTTCTCTTTCCTCTCACATTTTGGTGCTATGGCAGAAAATGTATGGAACTAACAGCCAAACGTGTGACGCTTGACTTGGGCTTTTATACAGGGAGATATATGAAGATAGAAAGAAATAGACAGGCGGACAGATGGATATACAGATCAATAGGTATAAATGAACAGTAGATAGAAAAGAAAGAAATTCTTTTCAATTTACTATCATACTATCATATATATATATATATATATATTTAGGTATGATGGTGCAAACAGGAAATATAGAACTCAATACAGGATTAAATGTGTACTTTTTATTAGTATTTAGTAGAGTGAATTAAGGCCGAGAGTTTTGTGAGTTGGCACACGTCGCACGCGCACAAACATACGTATGTATGTATATCAATATACATACACATGCATATGCACAAATATACATAGAAACTTATATGCACACATATATGCATGCACATGCATATATACATATATACATGCATATATATATATAATATATATATATATTTTATCTATCTATCTATCTATCTATCTATCTATCTATCTATCTATCTATCTATCTATCTACATAAGTATAACAAGCTAGATAGATTGATAACGAGATAACTAGATAGATAGATAGCTAGATAGATAGCTAGATAGACGGGTAGATGGATAGATAGACAGATAAACAAATAGATAAAGATAAAGAGAGCGAATGATGTGACCAATCAATAAACCGATGTATTGATTTCTGTTCGTTCACTAAAATCCATGAAGTTTTTCGCACCTTATCTCTGAGATGCTTCATCGAATCCAATCAGATTGATGTATAAGATTTTTACAGCCACCCGACACCGCATTTTTTCGTTTCATTCCCATACTTCTATGCCAATCAAACTTCTAAATAGTTTTTCTAGTTTATTCTTCCTTCAGCATTTCCAGTCTCCGTCCTTCTTTCTGTTTCGCTTCGCTGCCCTTAAGATTTATAGCTTCACAGATTCATTATTGTGTGCGTTCCATATTGAGACCGGTTTTCCATTCTTGTTTCTGCAAGTTTATGTAGACACACACACACACACACGCACACACACACACACACACACGCACACACACACACACACACACACACACACACACACACGCATACACACGCACACACACGTGCTCGCGCGCGTGCGAGTGTTGCGGTAGGTGTGTCGTTGCGTAGGTGTTCTTCATTCCATTGCCTCTCACATTTCTCTTTTTATATACACATATATACATTTGTAAGTATATGTAAGGATAGATGTATGTATATCTTCATATATACATACACACACACACACACACACACACACACACACACACACACACACACACACACACACACACACACACATATATATATATATATACATACAAATATGCATACATACATATACACACACTCACACATCATGTATGTATATATATGTGTGTATGTTAAATATATGTATCTATGTGTGTATATATGTCTATATATATGTGTGTATGTGTATCTGAGTGTGAGTTTCTGTGTCTGTGTGTGTCTGTGTGTCAACGCATATGCATGTGCATATATATATATGTATATATTTACGTGTATACATGAGCATCTATCTATCTATCTATCTATCTATCTATC
>NC_142936.1:89569229-89574229 GCF_046866305.1 Octopus bimaculoides | reverse complement strand
GTTAGGGCAGCGGACTCGCGGTTTCGATTCCCAGACCGGGCGTTGTGAGTGTTTATTGAGCGGAAACACCTAAAAATCCACAAGGCTCCGGCAGAGGGTGGTGGCGAACCCTGCTGTACTCTTTCACCATAACTTTCTCTCAATCTTTCTTCCTGTTTCTGTTATACCTGTATTTCAAAGGAGCCAGCCTTGTCACACTCTGTGTCACGCTGAATCTCCCTGAGAACTACGTTAAGGTTACACGCGTCTGTGGAGTGCTCAGCCACTTGCACGTTAATTTCACGAGCAGGTTCTTCCGTTGATCGGATCAACTGGGACCCTCGTCGTAGTAACCGACGGAGTGCCACGATAGTCATCCACGAGCCAGCTCTGATAGAGAAGACAATGACCAAAGCCATTGTATCCGTGACTATTCTGTCTTTTCACTGAGGTGTGACTGGTGGGTGGTGGTGGTGGCGGTGGGGGTGGGGGCGGTGAGCAGTGAGTAAAGCCGTCGAGAAGGAGGCCCCGAAATGGTGCGCATTTTCTCCTGATGACCCCAGAACTCTCCAGGCATCTGAAGGAAGAAATCAAAGTCATGTAAATCGTTTGACTGCCAAACACGAAGTGAATTATCCTGGGAGTCAAACCCCTTGCCTGAACGAATGCAACTCTTCCACACCAGGTGTTCTGATCTTCCAAGGCAGATACCCTATGCTTAACTTGATGAACAAAGTCTTCCACAAGTTGATCGATATATGCTCTTGTCGAACCGCAGTGGATCGATAAATTCTCCCGTTGAAGTTCCTCCTAAGCAGTTGATCCTTTAAGGGGAGATTCAGATCTATGCGTTGGGGCCAGTACGCCGTAAAAGGTCCCGAAACGGTGCACACTCTCTCTTGAAGACCCTACAAATCTACAGGCGCCAGAGGTGTAGTTGGCGAAGTCGACTCACTCGCTTGCCTCAAAATGGTCGGCATTTTGTTTTGCCTTTTACTTGTTTCAGTCATTAGACTGCGGCCATGCTGGGGCACCACTTTGTAGAATCTTTTAGTCGACTGAGTCAACCCCCGTACATATTTTTCAAAGTTTGTTACTTATGTTTTATTGGTCTTTTGCTGAACTGTTAAGCTAAGAGGGCGCAATCAAACCAACACCGGTTGTCGAGTGGTGGTCACACACACACACACACACACACACACACACACACACACACACACACACACACATTTATCACAAATTTATATACCACAGGCTTCTTTCAGTTTCCGTCTGCCAAATCTACTCGCAAGGCTTTGCTGGCCCGAGGTTAGAGTAGAAGACACTTGCCCAAGGTGCCACGCAGTGGGTCTGAACCTGGAATCATGTGGTTGGTAAGCAAGCTTCTCGCCAAACAACCACACCTGCTTTCTGGTAAAATTTGAAACAGGTACAACAAGATCAAGGAGGACAACAATAACGGCATCATTTGTGACGCCAAGCTATAAAATAGTTGAACGAAATTCCATCAGAGGAAAAAAACATTAGGCTCCAGCCAATGGGAGCGTTACAATTGAACAGAATACAGGTATAACAAAACAGAATGTGTAGGAATGTCGAACAACAATACAACAGAATGACAGAATTGAATAAGAGAACGTCGTAAAAATGATAATTTGCAACAATATAACAGAAAAGTAGATTTGGGTTATTGAAAAATGAATTATAAAAACTACAAGGATGAGTAATTCAATCAGCGGCTATTGATTAACAGAGTTATCGAATGTTATAGAATATCTCTTACCTGTCTGTCCGACCATCTATCTATCTATCTATCTATCTATCTATCTATCTATCTATCTATCTATCTATCTATCTATCTATCTATCTATCTATCTATCTACGTTTGCCTGTCTATCTGTATACATGCATACATACTTATATACATACACAAATACATACATAGATATATAAATATATATATATACCTATTATATATATATATATATATATATATATATACGTATCATATATATAAATACATATATTACATATCATATGTCTACATATAAATATATTCATATATATGTATTATATACATATTATATATATATATATGTGTGTGTGTGTGTATATATATATATATATATATATATTATATACGTATTATATATATTACATATCATATATATATATATATATATATATTGCTTATGATATATATATATATATATATATATATATATATATATATATATATATATATGTATGTATGTATATATACATACATATATTCATACATGCAAATATGTATACACATATAACATATAATATTATATATATATATATATATATATATATATATATATATATACATATATATATATATATACAATTACACACACACACACACACACACACACACACACACACAAACACACACATATATATATATGCATATATATAATTATATTTTACACCAGTGTTTCACTCTCCTTATGGCTGCATGTTGTATTTTTATTATTCGATATATCTAAAAACTGAAGTAATATCATGGTCGTCAAATAATGTTCTTTATATTATGGATATATGCATTTATGTATGTATGTATGTATGTATGTATGTATGCATTTCTTTCTCTCTATCTATCCATATTAATCCAAGTATATAGTATTTTAGATCAATTTCGCCGATCTCACTAATCGGTTTCCCACTGGGTAATCGGATATTAGATAACAGCGCGGTTAAATTACATCCCGTACTCTTCAGAGAAAGCAGGTATGGAAAATAAAAAATTACAGAACCTGCAATAGGTATATACAGAGTGCGATGACTAATCTGTCGTCTAAATTACACAAAAATGAAAATAACACTGACGTCCCATTTTAATAGAGATATTTACCAATATTATGTAAAAATATCTTGAAATGCTAACGAGTAAATTTATTCAATAAAGTCGCCATTGGCTTCAACCACGGCCTCCAGACGACTTCGGAATCTCCAGCAACTCTTCTCGATGGTCTTCTTTAAGTTGGTGAATGCTGCCATAATCCTTGCCTTCAGTTCATTTTTGGTGTTACGAGGAGTTTTGTTGGTCACTCGTTCACGTGCGTCCCACACATAATAATCAAGGGGTTGCAGTCTGGGGAGTAAGGTGTGGCCAGATGTTAGGGGTGATGTGGTCGCAGACATTGTCTGACAGCCATGACTGGGTTCTCCTGCTTGTGTGGCATGGTGCAGAGTCCTGTTGCCAGACAGGGTCTTCCAGCAGCCACCCTCTTGACCCAGGGCAACACTACCTCCTCCAGGCACTTGATGTAGGCCTCTATGTTGCGTGTGAAGCTGTGTGAGAAGATGAATGGAGGCATAACACTAATGATCACTCCAAACAACATGATGTCGACTGGATGTTTGATTTTCATCACTCTCAGTACATGTGCTCAGATTACACAATTCTCAGATTGACACGCAAGCACTCTGAAATGTTCGTATTGGAGCTTCCAGCGCAAATACCAAGCAGTACATCATGTCGTTTCCAAATTTATATATATATATATATTTCTTTATTGTCCACAGGGGGTTAAATATAGAGGGGACAAACAAGGACAGACAAAGGGATTAAGTCGATTACATGGACTCCAGCGCGTAACCGAAAGGTTGAAAGGCAAAGTCGACCTCGGCGGAATTTGAACTGGGAACGTAGAAATACCGCTAAGCATTTCGCCCGGCGCAGACGTGACTGTGTGGTAAAAATCTTGCTTTACAACCACTTGGTTCCGGGTTCAGTCCCACTGCGTGGCTCCTTGGGTAAGTGTTTTCTGCTATAGCCTCAGGCCGACCTAGGCCTTGTGAGTGGATTTGGTAGACGGAAACTGAAAGAAGCCCGTCGTATATATATATATATATATATATATATATATATGTTTGTGTGTGTGTGTGTGTGTGTGTGTCTTTGTGTCTGTGTTTGTCGCCCCACCTTCGCTTGGCAACCGATATTGGTGTGTTTACGTCCCCGTAACCTAGCGGTTCGGCAAAATGGACTGATAAAATAAATACTAGGCTTACAAAGAGTAAGTCCTGGGGTCGATTTGTTCGACTAAAAGTGGTGTCCAGCATGGCCGCTGTCAAATGACTGAAAGAAGTAAGAGAATAAGCGTCAAGGCTCAAATGTCTTTACCAAACCATAGACCGGGTCACCGAATGCTGTGTGGTATATACCGACTCCCCCACCCCAGCCTTGTGATGTAGGATAATGCGTCCTGTTGCAGGGTTACACACATTTTCGGCAACTGAGTGAAGTGAAGCAATGTAAAATGAAGCGTTTTTGCCCATCGTCCAGTGCAGAAATCGAAACCACAATCTTACGACCATTAATCCAACGCCTTAACCACTAAGCCACGAGACTCCACACATGTATGCATAATAAACAATATATTAGAATATACATATTATATTTAATACACGGTGACATTATAAACATTTAAAATCAATAAACCAGTAAACGTACATGTTGAAATATATTTTGATTGTCCCCAGAGGGATGAAAAACAAAGTCGATACCGTGTGGGATTTGAAGCCGGAACGTCGAGGGACGGAATTAAATACTTCAAGATAACTAATCCGGTTACAAAATTTACATTCCCCTCTTCCTGGATGGGTAAGTATGAATCTATCTATCTATCTATCTATCTATCTATATACACATATACATATATGTATGTACAGTAAATAAAATGGAAATTTGCATTGCTCTAGCCGTAACGCCCACGTGCGCCTGTATATATATATATATATATATATATATATATATATATATATATATATATATATATATATATATATATATATATATATATATATATATATATATATATATATATATATATATATATATATATATATATATATATATATATATATATATATATATATATATATATGTAAAGCGGCGAGGTGGCATAAACGGTTTCCTGGTTTCTATGGCATGTGTGTTCCCCTACCCAGCTGAACGGGACGCCAGTCCATCGCAGCTTTACTCAAGA
>NC_142936.1:89564229-89566729 GCF_046866305.1 Octopus bimaculoides | reverse complement strand
GACAGGCGGACTCGTCCCACACGTGACAGCAGCCGTTCGGCATAAGCCCACAGGTCGGAAATCTTTGGACACTGCACGAGTGCGTGCAGAACGGTTTCGTCGCTCTGACCGCATCTCGGTCCGGTGTGTCTCGAACCGTGTCTGTAAAGCTTATCCCGAACGGGTAATGCTTCTCGATAGCACTGCCACGCCAGGGATCTCTGGTGGTTGTCCATAGGTCCCGGCCCGAAAGTTGTCCTGAACAGGCGGGTCAGGTGTTCCTCGTCGACGCCCAGATTCTGCCCGAGATCGTCGTCGCACCTCCCCTCCACTAATCCTCTATAGAACGCTTTTGTGGAATCAAAGTTGCACAAGATTGGTCCCGGACGGCAGAGTTGCTTGAGAGCAACGCGACACTCGCGGTGCCATTCGCCGAGCCTAGGTCTCTGTTTAATCCACGACTGCAGTTCGGCTAAGGAGACGAGCTGCGGGAAAGCGCACCGCGCAAACGACGACCACACCTGTTCACCGTCGTCTAGGAAGCGCTGGAGATGTCGCAGTCTCAGCACCCAGCCCTCCATTTAGTGGCTGTTGACAAGATAGATAGACAGATAGATAGACAGATAGATAGACAGATAGACAGATAGATAGGTAAATAGATAGATAGATAGATAGATAGATAGATAGATAGATAGTACAAAATATCAAGAGTTAAAAGTTAAGATGTTTAGAGGTTTTCGAGAGCTAGATTAGCTCAGTAGATAGATGGATAGATAGGTAGATCGATGGATGGATGGATAGATAGGTAGAAATATAGAGGGGACCTACGGATCTTTGGGGTTTGACGGGCAACATTTTTTTTGTAGTGTTTTTGGTACCGAAACACTTTCAAACTTCGAATATTTGTATATTTTGTGGTATAGAACAGATAGAAGATTTTGTATTCGAAGTTATTTTATGTAAAAAATTGTCGTATTTCGGTAATTTCAACCAATCACTGACGTCTATTGAGGTGAAAACAATTAATGCCGTAATGATGTCATGGGATCTTTTCCCTTGAATAAAATTAGTCCCGTTGTTTGTCAACAACAACTACCCGTGTTACTCTTGGTTTTAGCTTTAGGGTTTTAGGGTTAGGGTTCAGGTTTTAGAGTTAGGGTTAGTTTTAGGATTACGGTTAGGGTTATGATTATTTTTGCCATAACCTTAACTCTAACCCTATAACTCATAACCATAACCCTAACCCTAACCCTAACCCTAAAACCCGAACCCTAACTCTAAAACCCTAAACCCTTACTAGTGAATAATGATATAATTAAACAGGGAATAATACACTTGACACCGAACAGCAGTAACTGTATTCAGCTGAATAGACGTCAGTGATTGGTTGAAATTACAGAAATACGACAACTTTAACATGAAATAACTTGCGATGTACAATTTTTTGTTAAGAAGGTTAAGAGAAGAAGTTGTTTTATATGACACATTCTACCAGTGTCCCAAGATTGAAAGTGTTTCGTTAAGAAAACAAATGTTGCCCGTCAAACCCCAAAGATCCGGGACCTACTGTTGGCATGTGGCTTGTGTGTGATCTTATTGCTAGTTCTAGGTTTAGTAGGCTAAGTGAGCGCTTTCCGATCTCTAATCCTTCATCAGACTTTATACATTACACGGTCGTTACTTCTCATATAGTCGGGAAGCAAACTCCTTACCACACAGCCACGCCTATACATAGGTATATATGGTGTCTCCCTATTAATAATTCAATTTATCTGCTGCTTCTTTCTGTGTCTCCCTATCTATGTAAATTACACGTATCCGTATGTATGTATGTATGTATGTATGTATATGTGGGTGTATGTGTGTATGTGCGTGAGTGAGCGTGTGTGAGCGTGTGTGCACACACATATACACACATAAGTCCCCCTTCACAAACCCATATACACACACACTAAGACACACATAAACACATACATTCACCCTCCTCATTCATATATATACTTTTGTAAGTCTAAAGCTCTGAGTATTTGCAGAAATACTAATAGGCGCTCAGATATATAATAACATACAGATAAATACGTAGTTTTTTTTATATGGATAGACAGATAGATGGAGAGATAGATAGATAGATAGATAGATAGTGAGAGAGAGAGAGAGAGAGAGAGAGAGAGAGAGAGAGATAGAGATAGAGATAGAGATAGAGATAGAGAGATAGATAGATGGATAGATGGTTAGATCGATCGATAGATAGATAGAGACAGACAGACAGAGGGAGAGTGAGATATAGAGATGTGTAGAGATATAGAGAAATAGATAGATGAATACTTAGATAGATTGATCGATAAATATATGAGTAATAGATAGATAGATCTATTTTTTTACAGGTAGAATGATAGATATGTAGATGGATAGATAAAACAACAAATCGATAGATAGAAAGGTGGGTATAGAGACAGAGAAATGGATACACAGAGAAATAGATTGATGGATAGATAGATAGATAGATAAATAGATAGATAGG
>NC_142936.1:89561830-89563729 GCF_046866305.1 Octopus bimaculoides | reverse complement strand
CGCGGCAGGCCAGTCAGGTAGGCACTGAAGTCCATCCTGCGTTCCGACCCACCGCTCGCACCAAACAGTCGAGCAAAGTGCTGTTGAAAGGCCCCACACATCCTTTCGGGTTCGAGTAAACTGCATCCTTGTTCATCAATTAGAGACCGAATAGTGGCTCTGTCACCGCGTTGCGCCTCCGCCACCCGGGCTTCTCGCGCAGCTTCGATCCCTTCGTTCCTTAAGGCACGCATTTTAGCTCTGACGACGCAACCTTCGTGTTTGGCGTTGAGGTGTTGGTCGAGGGCCATCCTCGCTGCCAAAACGTTGGTTGCGCTGCCAGTTGTAAGTGCCTCTTCTAGTTTCTTGACTAAGTCTCCCTCTATTCTATTTCGATCTATCGCTAGTTCTTTACTAAACCTAATAGATTCCGATTTAATTGCTATTTTCAGGGCAAACCACCATCGGTTGTTAACGATGGCTCCTGTTAACGCCCTCTTAATTAATTCGTTAATCCGGTTCCTGTAAACTTGCCGCGCTAAGAGCGAAGCGTTCAGTTTCCAGTAACCGGGACCCTGCCTATGTGTTTTATCTAAGTCGAGCGTACACGTCACAAATTTGTGATCCGTGTAGCTGACTATTTTAAATTGTGGACATCCTACACTAACTCTATCCGCTGTCCTACATAGAACTCTATCTAGATACGATCTCGACGATCCGACGCGGTTTGTCCAAGTCCACGTTGGCACGTTCGGATAGTCGAGTCGGAACCTGTCAGACAAATGGAAACGTCTGAGCAGGTCTTTAAGGCACTTACATCCCCTTCTACTCCTATCCATTCCCACATAGTCTAGATGCGTGTCCAAGGTAGCGTTCCAGTCCCCTACTAATAGTAAAGGTCTTGACGTTCCCAGGAAAAACTCTAGACGTCTAAAGAAATCCGCCCGACCCGTTAAGGACGGTGCATACACTGCCATCAGACGGAAAGCACATCCGTTTGTACCATCGACGTCCACGACAACCAGCCTACCCTCCGGGTCTAGGAATATTGGCCTTACTTTTAGGTTCAGACTCTTTCGAAAAAACACCGCGGTACCACCACCACCCATGTTTGGCAGACAGGGAGAAAAATAAATGTCGAATTGTCCGCCAAACATGGACTTGAGGGTCCGCGGGTTACTGAGTCTGGTTTCACTGATAGCTATTATTTCTATGTTCTGTGACCTGATGTCATTTAGAAGATATCCTTGCTTCCAAGCTGACGCCAAGCCACGTACATTTACACAACCTATTTTAAGCATAATTTAGTCGAAAAGTGTAAAGAGTCGAGAGAGAAGGTTACTTACTCATTTCGACAGTTTTACACTGTTCCTCCTTAGAAGTGTCTATGAGTAAGTCTTTGTATAATTTTTTAGAGAGGTATTTTTGGAAACCCCCTACCGCATTTGGATAGAGGGATTTGAGTGTGTGGTGCTGTGTTGGTGTCAAATGTAATATTTTTATATGTTCTGGTGGTGTTGTTCTTGGATGATTGTTTGTTTTCATGTCATCTTCACATATGTTTGTGTGATATGCAATATACTCCATTAATTTTATGTCTTTTGTGTTTATGGCCGAGAGCATTGTATGCGTTTTTGTGGTGTTGGTGTTGGTGTTAGTTTGGTTTTGTAAGGGGCTTTCAGGGTTTGTGTACCTCCCTGCTTTGCTTGTGCTTGGTTTTGTCTTTTTTAATCTTTTTCTCTTACCCCCTGTGGCTATCTGCCATTCCACTGGACTGTCATCGTTTGACGAAAAGTCCGACAGATCAGAGGGGGGTAAGGGCAAGGCATCAGGTTCTATGCCTGTATTGTGTGGTGTGTGTGTTGTTGGGGATTTAGGTTTTGCATTTGTTTTTTCTTCGTTGATGTTTGTTTTCTTCGT
>NC_142936.1:89526830-89529330 GCF_046866305.1 Octopus bimaculoides | reverse complement strand
AAACAAGGACAGACAAAGGGATTGAGTCGATTACATCGACCCCAATGCATGACTTGTACTTATTTAATCGACCCCGAAAGGATGAAAGGCAAAGTCGACCTCGGCGGAATTTGAACTCAAAACGTAACGGCAGACGAAATACCGCTAAGCATTTCGCCCGGCGTGCTAACGTTTCTGCCAGCTCGCTCGCCTATCTATCTATCTATCTATCTATCTATCTATCTATCTATCTATCTATCTATCTATCTATCTATCTATCTATCTATCTATCTATAACAGTTGATTAGGATTACGTCGATCGTGGTCACGAGTTGCTTCAAACATGTGACTGACTTTTAGAATACTCTTGGGATGGGGACATTGATATATTAATTAGTTAATTAATCAATTAATAATATTCCATTCTTCCATTACAAAATTTGGAACAATTTCTAAAAGATAACAACAATTTAACAAGTCCAAAAATTACGTATAGCATGAGGTAAATATGTTCAATGAAGCATAAAAATGGAAGGACAATTGTAGTTCATATTATTTACGTTGAGTTAGATTCAGCTCTATACAGCTTAAAGTTTCTTAGGTTCGTGAAACGAACGTATTTCGTCCGGCTCATGAAAACCTAAGGAGGCGAGTCCTCGATGGCATCTGGATATTAGGATAGGATGCTATTGGTCAACGCAGGTGACAACGATATATATATATATATAATAGAAATATGTTACAAAAACAAAATAGAAACTACACGTGGAAATGTAAGGGGAAGGTAAGAAGAATAAAAAGCGAAAATGCACATTGGAGATCAAAAAAATAAAGGCTTTTTATGAAGAGTAACGATAGATATATACAATTAGATGAACTGAGGTAGGAATAAAGGTAATAAAAGTCATTATTGTGAGTTGTTACAAAGATTCAAAAGCATACCGATTTCGTAATATTACTAATCATTGCTTTGAATGCACACCGAATATATATAATCAAAATAGGCAACAGAATATCAAGAAGTGATGCAGTACGACCGTTTCAAGCGGCTCCATTTAATTGAACAATGCAATCATTACATCAATTTAAATACAGGGCTATCATCAGCTCCACAAATAAATAGAATTTTAATCAGTCGGACACAATATAATTTTACTCAAATACTTACTCGAGAAACAACGTCATCCTCGACCATATTTGAACTCAGAACGTAAACAGACATAACTCAATACCCCACGACATTTAAGTGTTCCTCAACTACAACTGCCACCTATCGTCCATTTTCTTTTCTTTCTAATAAACGACAGAACTATCATATGTACTTTATACGATATGTAATTTTATAATTTATAATTATGCATTATCAGCTAAAAAAAACAGATTCCTATAACTTTTGAAATATAAGATATAATTGCAAAGGGTTATTTTTCAGGAAGAATTTTTGAAATGTAATCACGAATCTCTGGAAATTTTTGTTTACATTAAAATGTCTAGTATAAGTGATTTAGGTTATGTTATGTTATGTATGTATGTATGTATGCATGCATTATATATATGTGTGTGTGTGCGTGCGTGTACACACACACACTTATACACATTACATGTATAAATATACTATTTATAAATACTCACACACACACATACACACGCACGCACACACACAGAGATGTATACACATGTGTATGTATGAAAGTATGCATCTTTCTCTCTCCGTTCTCTCGCTCTCTCTCTTTGTCTGTATATATATAAAGTCAGAGAGAGAGAGAGAGAGAGAGAGAGAGAGAGAGATAATATCACGTGTATATATGTATGTATTTTACACACACACACGTATATATGTGTTTGTTTGAATGTGTGCTCTGTGTATGTGTGTGTGTCTGTGTGTAGGGCTAAATGTTATCGATGCTTGGACTCTACGGAGGCGACTTGGCAGAATCACCCGATCGCCTGATAAAATGCCTTACATTGTTAGTTCAGGCCTTCTGCTGACGTAAATTTTTACCTTCCATTCTTACAGGCTCGATAAAAACATACCAGCTTCGTACTGAGGTTTCTCCTCGTTCTTCTTCTGTCTCACACTCGGTCTCTCTCTCTCTCTCTCTCTCTCTCTCTCTCTCTTTCTCTCTCTTTCTCTCTCGTTCTCTCCCGTTTTCTCTTTGTCTCTCCCTGTCTAGAAATAGTGGTGGAACACCACTTTCAATATCTACCTCTCTAACCACTTCTCATAGAAAACTGGTTCCAGCTGTAACCGTCCAAGATCGAACCGATCTACAGCACAGCTTGAAAGAGAAATAAAGAAAGAAAGCATCAATAACTATACAGTTTCTGTATTGTTATTTGATAATCCATTCGTTAACCCTTCAACAAGTACGGCGAAATATTCCGTATTCTTAGTTATCAACTCGTATTTTTATACTATATAGGTTTACAAACAGTTTTATAAATATAACATAAAATTTAATCTTTATAATAGTAAAATGGAACAGCCTGCTCGTGAAATTAACGTGCAAGTGGCTGAGCA
>NC_142936.1:89514330-89521830 GCF_046866305.1 Octopus bimaculoides | reverse complement strand
AGTAATGCGAAATGTCTCCTGCATGTGCGACCCTACAGAATTAAAGAGACATATACAACATTTCGTCCACCGCATGCAGTTCTCGGGTTACAGCCATAAAGAAAGGATCAGGGTTTACAAAGGAGCTATGAAGAAGTTTGAAACAATCAAACGCAACGATAGGAATGGGATTTGCCCACTCTATAGGAGCAAATCATGGAACACCATAGAAAGAACTAAGAAGAAAATAGGGAAGGCAAGCTCATGGTACAATAGCCACAAGTACCAAAGCGTCATGTTCGTCGACACCACCCCTAGAGGCGAACTGGCGTACCGCTTTAGAAGGGCCCTAGACAAACTTAAGCTAAGAATTAAGGTTGTTGAAAGGCCAGGCAACCCTATCAAATCCCTTATCAGTAGAACATACCCTTTCAGTAGAACCCCCTGCACTGATAGGAACTGTATCGTATGTAGATTTAGCCCACAAACGAACTGCAAAACCAGAAATGTGGTCTATAGTATAAGATGTACAGAGGGACGATGCAGAAATAAGACAACGACATATGTAGGCGAAACAGCAAGGAGTATAGGGGAGCGGGCAAACGAACATTGGAGGGAACTTAAGGAAGGGAAGAACTCATCAGTTCTGTACCAGCACGCTGAGCAAGAACATAGAGGCTCAATCAACAACATAGAAATTAAAATCTTTTCTACACATAGCAGTGATGCAGCACTTAGACAAATTACTGAAGCTACACACATAATAGAAGGGAAACCTAGCCTGAATAGGAAACTAGAATGGAACACTAACATACGCCACTAACAAACCACAGCGTGTGACAACATGTTACCCATAAACCAATAATAGGAACAAAGTATAATACAATACATAGATAAACAAATGGAATTAAATACTACATACGTTAACAAAATTTAATTAAACACATTAAAAAAAAAAAAAAAAAAACACACACACACACACACACACACATGAACATATAAATAAATAAAAACTAATACAAATGAACACGTATTAACAGAGAATATAGGTGATACAGACACTCCCCATACACACATGCACTTACAAAAGACACAGACACATTGAAGGACACGCATGCGTAGACACATACAATAGGAATACAAAATACAAAATGGCTGATAGTTAGCAAGGTGAGACACACACAAGAAAGAAGGAAACAAAGGACCACTGATGAGGTCACAGAAGTGTGACGAAAGAACTCTGGCCGAAATAAGATTAAGATTAAGATTAATGTAATATAAAGCTGAAAAAAAAAATTAACACCAAATATACAGTGCGTGTGTTTTTATTGGCTAAACTGGCAATATGACCATCCCCAAGTACAACAATATATATATATATATATATATATATATATATATATATATATATATGTACATATATATATACATACAGACACACACACACACACACACACACACACACACACCCACACACATATATATATATATATATAAAACACACACACATGCACACACACTTCACACCACACACACACAGACACACACTTCACACTCACACTCACGCTGATATAGGAACAAATAGCACATTTGGCATATTCAAAGGAAGGCATAACCATTTCTTAGCAGGTGTTTGCAATCGATCTACAGATCAATGCATTTACATGTTATTAGCAATATTTGCATACATAGATGCACAACATGCATACGTATGCACAGACATAAGACTTGCATGCGGGCACACAAATATGCATACAAATTGACATACATTAATGCTTATATATATATAGTCGCAGGCGCGTGTTTGCGGTTCCGAGTTCAATCTTATCGCGTGGGTCCTTGAGCAATTGTCTTCTACTATACCTCTGGGCCGACGAATCCTTGTAAGTGGATTTGGTCGACGGAAACGGGAGGAATACCGTCGTATGTATACCAATAGTATGCAGGTATTTCGAAAATAATGACGACCGGGCCCTGTATTGTTACAGGCTGCCCCTTGGCAAGGCCTAGCACTCGGTCAGCCACCCTGCCAATGGTACGGCGAAATCATAGGACTGCAGCATGGCGGACGTTGAGGAGGCTGCCGAAGAGTTCCTCTGAGCTAATGGTGCGTCTTACCTTGATGCTGAGCGGAGGCATCTCAGAAGATGAATGGTCAATATCACCAAGCTCTATCAACAGAGTAACTGCAATACATCCATGATTCAAGATCCTAATGGAAAGTCACAATAAGGGAATTGGTTGGCGAGTCATGGGAATCTGCGAAAGCAGTGAAATATATATATTCTTTACTAGCCTTAGTTAGGGAGCTGCGGCCATACTGGGGCACCGTCGTGTGTTTTGCTACACTTTCATTAAGCGTCTGATATTTGGAATTTGGTGAATGAGGGAGTTTGATGTTACTGACCTCGTTTGCGTATCTATCTATCTATCTATCTATCTATCTATCTATCTATCTATCTATCTGTCTGTCTACCTGTCTGTCTGTCTGTCTATCTATCTATCTATCTATCTATCTATCTATCTATCTATCTATCTATCTATCTATCTATCTATCTGTCTGTCTACCTGTCTGTCTATCTATCTATCTATCTATCTATCTATCTATCTATCTATCTGTCTGTCTGTCTGTCTGTCTGTCTGTCTGTCTGTCTATCTACCTATCTATCTATCGTTACTCGGCACCTGGAGAAGCAAGCCCATACCGTCCAACAGTGACTCCGTAGTGGGACGCTGGACGGACGGACCGGTTAAACTGCTCGGGGTCTGGTTCAGTCCGGACCTCCAAATGGATAAGAACTGGGACGAGATCACCAGTAGAGTGATCAAACTCAGCCAAACATGGGCTGAGAGAAAGTTATCTCTAAAAGGCCGGGCGGAGGTGGCTAATGTGTATATCGCATCAGTCATCGATTACCGCCTGACCGTCGTGCCTTGTCCCGATGCCACCATCACGAAACTAGAACGCATACTTTTCCGCTTTCTGTGGAAGGGTGGCGTTCCGATGGTGAGGCGATCCATTTGCTGTCAACAACCGTTACGTGGAGGACTGGGGATGCCGTGGTTAATGATGCGCAGACATGCGCTGAGACTGCGGCATCTCTGGAACTTCATTGACGACGGTGAACAGGTGTGGGCGCCGTTTGTGAGGCACGCCTTCCCGCAGCTCGTCTCACTCACCGAACTGCAAACATGGATCAGGAAGAGACCGAAACTGGGCGAATGGCACCGCGAGTGTCGCCAAGCTCTACAACAGCTCTGCCGTCCGGGATCAAACTTGTGCAACTTCCAAACGACCAATGCGTTCTATAGAGGACTAGTGGAGGGGAGGTCTGACGACACTCTCGGGGCAAACCTGGGTGTCGACGAGAAATTCTTAACCCGCCTTTTCAAGACGACGTTCGGGCCGGGGCCTATGGATAATTTCCAGAGATCCCTGGCTTGGCAATGCTATCGAGACGCACTACCAGTTCGAGAGAAGATCTACAGACACGGTTCGAAAACCACCGGACCGACCTGCCCGAGATGCGGTCAGAGCGACGAAACCGTTCTGCACGCACTCGTGCAGTGTCCAGATATTTCAGAGCTGTGGACCTTCGTCGAACGGCTGTTGTCGCGTGTGGGACGAGCCCACTTATCAGCCGAGTCTATCGTGAATGTTGTTCCGCCACCTTCCTTTAAACGGGAAGGAAAAACGGTTTTTGTAACACTGATAGCTATGGCAAAAGAATGCGTGTGGTGGACGCGTTTGAAAGGTCTACAAACAAACACTTTCCTCTCTGGTCAGTCCCTCGTCAACTTTTTCAAGTACCACTTGAAAAGGAGGATGAGGATAGAGAGGAAGGTGTTGTCGAATGAAAGTTTCAATAAAAAATGGGTAAATGTGGCAAGAATGGTAAGAATGAAAGACGACACCATTTTAAGCATAGACTTGTAACAAAAAGAGACAAAAAGAGAGAAGGTACTTACTTTCATGTACCTTTAAAAAAAAAAGCCTGAGGTGACCGTGGTCTTTTCCGTAGGCTTTTCTCTCCACGGATAAACCTAATCTGTTCCCCGTTTTTTACATCGACTGTGATACACGATCCCTATTGATCGCCCCCTCCCACGTTTTTTTTTTTTTTTTTTCTTTTCTTCCCGCGATCCCTTTTGATCCAAATTATCCCCCCCCCAAAGCTCTACTTTGTAATTTGTCCATTTTCTGTATTTAGCCCTGTGTGGCTATAATAAAAAGATATCTACCTATCTATCTATCTATCTATCTATCTATCTATCTATCTATCTATCTATCTATCTATCTATATATATATATATACACACACACATACAGACCATGGATGAATTCTTTCACACATACATACATACATACATAAATACCCTGTTGTTGATGTTGAAATTCCAATGAAGGAGCCTTGGATCTAGGTTAGAAACCGGCTCTTTCTCTACTGGCAAGAAATCTTGAAATAAAATAAAACTGAACAATGACATCCATACATACAGGTATACACACATACGCATACACACACACACACACACACACACACACACGCATACATACATACATACATACATACATACATACATACATACATACAAAAAGGTTCACAAACGCATAAATACATACAAAAAGGTTCACAAACGCATAAATGCATACAAACGCAAAATTTTTAGAATCCAGATGTCCACAAGACATTAAAGATGAAAGAAAATGTTATCATTATATGTGATAAATATAATGTCGAATTAATGAGAAATCTGTAGTTACTGCAATCGGATTATAACCATAGATTTATATCTGCAATTATTTAGGCATCTGGTTCTGTAACTAACTGCCTCAGTACCACTCTTGAGAAGCTGGGATTAACAAAAACCAGAACGAACGCAGCTAATTAGGAAATTTCGCTAACTAACCATTAATGGAACTGTAAAAATAATATGCACAATATTGCAGTTGTTTAGCATGCATGAGTACGTATATATGCATATATATATACATACATACATACATACATATATATATATATATATATATATATATATATATATATGCATATATACATGTATGTATGTATATATATACGTATGTTCACACAGACTTAGGCATACATACATTCATGCATACATGCATAAGTATATACACACATACATACATACATACATACATACATACATACAGGCATACGTACGTACAAGCATACATACGTACATACATACAGACATAAACTCATATATGTATGTCTATGCACATATATATACATATAGATATGTGTGTATATATATATATATATATATGTATATATATATATATATATATATATATATATATATATATATATATATATATATATATATATATATATATATATATAATATATATATAGATATAGATATATAAAAACTATGTGCAAAAGCTGAACTTAGTTACCCTGAAGATGTGAGGATAATGTTAAAGATCAGTGAATGGCAAAAAAAAAAAAAAAAAAAAAAGAGAACATCTCAACCGAACTGATGTTACTCCATCCCAAACTATAGTTTTAGATTTCTGCCAATAATTATTGGAGCACTTCGTTACGTGACTAACTGCCTCAGTATCAATCTTAAGAAAAAAGGGAGGGAAAAACGGAAACAATAAGTTTAACCAAAAGGTTACTGCTATATAATATCAAAGGTACAGTGAAATTATGTAAAACATCCAAGAAGTTTAGCTTGTAAAGTGTATGCAATGACGTCCATTCTTGCACACACACACACACACGCACTCACTTCTATGCAGATGATAGAAATTCAGTATCCAAGGTACACATTCAGTTTTATCCCTATTATTATTATTATTATTATTATTATTATTAGGCTGTGTGGTAAGTAGCTTGCTTACCAACCACATGGTTCCGGATTCAGTCCCACTGTGTGGAACCTTGGGCAGGTGTCTTCTACTATAGCCTCGGGCCGACCAAAGCCTTGTGAGTGGATTTGGTGGACGGAAACTGAAAGAAGCAAGTCGTATATATGTATGTGTGTATATGTTTGTGTGTCTGTGTTTGTCCCCCCAGCATCACTTGACAACCGATGGTGGTGTGTTTACGTCCCCGTAACTTAGAGGTTCGGAAAAGAAAACCGATAGGATAAGTACTAGGCTTACAAAGAATAAGTCCTGGGGTCAATTTGCTCGACTAAAGGCGGTGCTCCAGCATGGCCGCAGTCAAATGACTGAAACAAGTAAAAAGTAAAGTAGTAGTAGTAGTAGTAGTAGTATTCTTTTCTACTCTAGGCACAAGGCCCGAAATTTTGGGGGAGGGTGCCAGTCGATTAGAGAGACCCCAGTACGCAACTGGTACGTAGTTTATCGACCCCGAGAGGACGAAAGGTAAAGTCGACATCGGCGGAATTTGAACTCAGAACATAAAGACAGACGAAATACCGCTAAGCATTTCGCCCGGTGTGCTAACGTTTCTTATTTCTTTGTTGCCCACAAGGAGTTAAACATAGAGGGGACAAACAAGGACAGACAAAGGGATAAAGTCGATTACATCGACCCCAATGCAGAACTGGTACTTAATTTATCGACCCCGAAAGGATGAAAGGCAAAGTCGACCTCGGCGGAATTTGAACACAGAACGTAAAGACAAACTACCGCTAAGCGTTTCGCCCGGCGTGCTAACGTCTCTGCCAGCACGCCGCCTATTATCATTATTATTATTGTTATTATTATTATTATTATTATTATTGTTATTATTATTATTATTATTATTATTATTATTATTATTATTATTATTTACTCTTTTACTCTTTTACTTGTTTCAGTCATTTGACTGCGGCCATGCTGGAGCACCACCTTTAGTCGAGAAAATCGACCCCAGGACTTATTCTTTGTAAGCCTAGTACTTATTCTATCGGTGTATTTTTGCCGAACCGCTAAGTTACGGGGACGTAAACACACCAGCATCGGTTGTCAAGCGATGCTGGTGGGGACAAACACAGACACTTAAAAATATACACTTACATACATGCATGCTGGCAGATATGGAAACACACTTTCGTGCATTCAGACATGGACTCAACAAATCTCAAGAAATGCCTTTCTTCAAAGAAAGGAAAGATTTTGTCTGGTGGTTAGTGGCTGGGTTGAACCCCTCGAGGAAGAATTTAAATAAGTCTCCAAGCAGCGTTCATGAGAACAGAGTTTACATCAGCCAATTTCAAATCAAGGAGACTTGTTTCTGAGTTAGAACTGGTCTCTTCCTTCATTGGAGACAATTTTGGAGAAGATAACAGGAAAAAGACGATAAGTATGAAAATAGAACAAATAAAAATAAAGAATCAAAATAAATAGATATACACATAACAGATAAAAAAATACCTTCGGCCATATTGATTAGTGTGTCTCGTTCTGTTTTACATTCATAATGAGACGCTGTAAATGATTTCAATGAAGCAGACGATCGTTGCCTTTTCACGCTAAAATAATTTAGTTTCTTATATGTAGTAGTCTTAATTTTCTGCTATGGAGTTCCTTGTGTTTCA
>NC_142936.1:89489330-89491830 GCF_046866305.1 Octopus bimaculoides | reverse complement strand
TGTGACCTGATAAACACTACAAACTCCCGGTAGACACAATATCTTCAATCAACAACCTCACGATATTCTATATTGTGCGACGCACACATCCTACGCAAGACACTTTCAATACGGTAACCATAAGAGCACCACAGCAAACCACAGCACATACCCAAGGCGCACAGAGCTGCGCTCGGTAGTGAAGTGAAAGCACGTTATAAAAATAAAACTACTGAACAATAATAATAATAATAGTAATAATAATAAATCTATTCTGCTGGAAGCAAAGGCCTCAGATTTGTGGGGTGGGAAGTAGTCGGTTACATCGACCCCAATGTTTCACTGGTACTTAATTTAGTGGCCCCGAAAGGATGAAAGTCAAAGTCTACCTTGGTATAATTTGAACTCAGAAGGTAGCGACGGGTGAAATACCGCTAAGCATTTCGCTAGGTGTGCTAACGACTCTGCCAGCTCGCTGCCAATAATAATAATAATAATAATAATAATAATAATAATAATAATAATAATAATAATAATAATAATAATAATAATAAAGTTAGCACAGGAGGCGCAGGAGTGGCTGTGTGGTAAGTAGCTTGCTTACCAACCATATGGTTCCGGATTCAGTCCCACTCCGTGGCACCTTGGGCAAGTGTCTTCTACTATAGCCTCGGGCCGACGAAAGCCTTGTGAGTGGATTTGGTAGACGGAAATTGAAAGAAGCCAGTTGTATATATGTATATATATGTGTGTGTGTGTGTCTGTGTGTGGGTGTTTGTGTGTCTATGTTTGTTCACCCAACATCGCTTGACAACCGATGGTGGTGTGTTTGCGTCCCCGTAACATAGCGGTTCGGCAAAAGAGAAGGATAGAATAAGTACTAGGCTTACAAAGAATAAGTCCTGGGATCGATTTGCTCGACTAAACGTGGTGCTCCAGCATGGCCACAATCAAATGACTGAAACATACAGAATAAAGTACTCAATACTTCCAGAAGAAGAGCGTGTTTTGTTACGATCTGTCTGAGGCGATTACAGAGTTAGTTCTCTTTTGCTGGTATTTGTGAACAGATTAAGATAGGAGCGAAACAGACCGAATTCTTCTAAAACCTCTACCAAATAAAAGACTCCACACACACGCACAGACACAGAAACAGACACAGACACACACACACACACACACACACACACACACACACACACACACACACACACGTATGTATGTACCGACAAGCACACACAGACTGGCGATAGATAATTATTTAAGTAAGTATATAGTTTTCCTTTAATGAAAACTTCAAGCCTCTCCAATAATTACGTGTTTCCGTCTTACTGAGCATGGAACCTACTTAAGCATTACTCGCTTATTTACTTTGTGTCTGTTCGTAAAACTCCCTCCCTCTCCCCATCCCTCCATCCCTCCCTCTCCAACTACCACGAGTAGTAATTTTCAAGCGCCTATCTATCTATCTATCTATCTATCTATCTATCTATCTATCTATCTATCTATCTATCTATCTATCTATCTATCTATCTATCTATCTATCTATGTGTCTGTCTATGTGTCTGTCTGTCTGTTTGACTGCCTGTCTGCTTATCCGTTTGTCTGTCTCTCTATATATCTCTCTCTCTATCTGTCTGTTTGTCTGTCTGTCTCTCTATACCTCTTTCTCTCTATCTGTCTGTTTGTCTGTCTGTCTATCTGCCCGTCTGTCTGACTGTCTATCTGTCTGTCTGCCTGTCTGCCTGTCTGCTTGTCTGCCTATCTGTTTATATGTCTGTCTGTCTGTTTGTCTCTGTCTCTGTCTGTTTCTCTCTTTATCTTTCTATCTATCTATCTATCTATCTATCTATCTATCTATCTATCTATCTATCTATCTATCTATCTATCTATCTCGCGCGCTCTCTCTCTCTCTTTCTATCTATCTCTCGTTCTCTCTCACATTAAACCCTGTATTGCATCCCATCTTCTAGCGGGTTCCCTAACTCCTCCATGCCATGCCACTCACACCGCTCCATAACTGTACCTTACCGTTGAGGAATTTGGCGAAAACTTCTTTTTCGCCCATGACATCATGGGAAAAAACACTAAACCGCGAATATAACCCGAAAACACGTCAGCCGACCTCACCGCACTTTGGGTTCATCTGCTCGTAAAACGTTTCGTTAAATCTCATCATGGCGTTGTCTTTGGGTTGTCTTTGACTAATGTTTTGTACACTTCCGACGTCGACTGCTACTTTCTTTTGTCCTCCGACACCATTGTTCTCCCCCGTTCGGCGCTTGGAGGACATTCTTTACGTATCTTCTCTTACGAAAATCATCCTCTGCGGAAGACATCCTTACCGCCGCCTCTCCTTAAACATCCACATACACATATGCTGTTTGCTCCAAACCTTCATTTCGTTCTCGAATATCATCATAGTCATCATCGTCGTCGTCATCATCGTCATCATCGTCATCATTGTAACATCGTTATCATCATCATCCTCATCATCATCGGCATCGTCGTCGTCATCATC
>NC_142936.1:89474330-89479330 GCF_046866305.1 Octopus bimaculoides | reverse complement strand
CGATTACAAATACAAACAACAAGAACAACAACAAGTGTCTTTCGAAGGAAGGTTAAATATATATTTGACTATCTTTGTACTTATATATGTATATATGTGTGTGTGTATGTATGTGTGTATGTGTGTGTGTATGTGTGTGCGTGAATATGTTTATGCAGTGGAGTATGTTCTCAGTATGTAAACATGGCTCCTATGAACCACTGTGCTCGCACCAATAACTACATGTCCAAGAACAAGATGTGTGTGCGCGTGTGTGTGTGTATGTCTGTGTTTGTCCCTCACTGTCGCTCGACAACCGATGCTGGTGTGTTTCCGTCAGCGTAACTAAGCAGTTCGGCAAAATGAACCGATAGTTTGAGTAACAGGATCAGAGAAATGTAAGTACTGGAGTCGAAATGTTGGACTAAAATTCTTCAAGGACGTGCTCCAGCATGGCTGCAGTCTAATGACTGAAGCAAGTCAAAAGCTAATTATACCAAAGGCCGCTTCCACCGACACCTATTGACAATACGAGCACTACAACGACCAGCGACCGCTTTAACGATGTATTAACAATACCAAGCGTACGTAAACCGAAAGAAGCAAAAATTAATAATCCTTTCTATTATAGGCGCAAGGCCCGAAATTTGGGGGAGGGGGATAGTCAATTACATCGAGCCCAGTGTTTCACTGGTACTTAATTTATCGACCCCATAAGGAGGAAGAGCAAAGTCGACCTCGGCGGAATTTGAACTCAGAACGTAAAGGCAGACGAAATGCTACTTAGCTTTCTGTCCAGCTTGCTTACGATCCTGTCAGCTTGACGCCTTAATAATAATAATAATAATAATAATAATAATAACAATAATAATAATAATAATAATAATAATAATAATAATAATAATAATAACAACAATAATAATAATAATAATAATAATAATAATAATAATAACAATAATAATAATAATAATAATAATAATAATAATAATAACAATAATAATAATAATAATAATAATAATAATAACAATAATAATAATAATAATAATAATAACAATAATAATAATAATAATAATAACAACAATAATAATAATAATAATAATAACAATAATTGTATACAGCTTACACCAACGCGCATAGTACCGCTGTTAAAGATTACAACAACAAAGTGTACAACGATTGAAACCTATGAAGACAGTTTTTAACTGTCGAATTTAACTTCCTCATCCGCTTGTTCTCCTCCGTAAACCATCAGTTTAATAACCGTCACCATCTTGGTCGATACCCCCCTCGCTCCCCCTCACTTGTATCTGTACCAGGATAATAATCCCACCCCACGACTCCTACTGTTACTACCCTTTTTTCTTTAAGTACTGCAACCACCACCAGGACTGCCAGCAGCAGCAGCAACAGTAGGTGCAGCACCACCATCACCGCTAGCACTGCCACCGCCGACGTCACCACCACCAGCACCACCACAACCACCACCACTACCACCATTACCAGAACCACTACCACCACCAGCACCAGCATCAGTACCACCACCGAAACTCCCCTCACGTCCACCACCCCACCGCCGCCACCCAGTGTGTACTCCGCCCCGCCATCTTTCAACAATGAATGTATTCTACGAGAAAATCCCAGCAGCACCGCCACCAATTCCACCACCGCCACCACTACCACCACCACCACCACCACCACCACCACAATCGCCAACATAATTAATTCCATTGCAATTACCGCCACCACCAAAACCACCCCCACGACCACCCCACACTGCTACCACTATCGTTCTTCCAATACAACCCCCGCCATCGTTTCCACCCTTATCAGTACCCGCGTCACAATATCAATGAATACTGGAACCATCGCCTCTGCCGCCGTCAACACAAGCACTACCCCAGCTACTACCTCCGCTACAACCACGCCAGTCATTACCACCGCCGCCACCATTATCATCTCCATCACAACCACCACCACCTCCACCACCACCAACAACAACAACATTACCTCTACCGTATCATCATTGCTACTACCACCACCACTACTACAATCAGCTCTACCACAACACCCACCACTACAACAACTACAACTACCACCATCACTACCACGACCACGACGACTACCACCACCACAGCCACCGCCGCTGTCGCCGCCACAACCACCAGAGCCACCGCCGCCGTCGCCGCCACAACCACCACTACAACAACCACCACCTCCATCACAGTATCATCACTCCTACTACTACCACTACTACTACTGCAATCATGTCTACTACAACCATCGCCACTACAACAACCACGACTACCACTATCACTACCACCACCATCACCACTACCACCACTACCAAAACAGTATCATCACTGCTACTACCACCACCACTACTGCAATAATCTCTAGCACAGCTACCAGCATCACGACCGCAACTGTCGCCCCTATCACTTCCACCCCCGGCATCGCCCTACCCCCAAACCCACCGCATGCACAATCCCCAAAGCCATCGATATTAAGGACCTGCGATGGAAGAGCTCAGCTTTGCTCTTAAACGTCGTCGAGTTTAAGAAACAACAACAAAAATTGAAATATCGTTAAAAGAACAACACTGAAAGGAATGACAAGAGCAACACCACCACCACCACCACCACCACCACCACCACTACCACTACCACCACCGTCACCACCACCGCTGCCGCAGCCACCACCACCACAACCACCACCGCCATCACTACCACCACCACTGCCACTGCCACCACTACTAACACCACCACCACCACCACCACCGCCACCACCACCACCACCGCCACCACCACTAACAACAACAACAACAATAACAACAACAGCTGTAGCCGCGATAGCAGAAACAGCGGCAAAAAGAATGATAGCAGCTGAGAGAATATCAACAAGCACCATCTCCACCACCACCACCACCACCAACAACAACAACACCAACACTAGCACAAGCACCCCCACCCCCACACTACCTTCACCAGCACCACCACCACCGTCGCCGCCATCACTGTCACCGCTACCATCACCGTCAGCGCCACCACCACGTCAACACTACGACCACCATCGCTATCACTTCGACCAGCAAGACTTCCGTCGCCACCTCCATCAATAATAATAATAACAATAACAGCAACAAACATAATAACAACGACCATAAGAACAGCAACAGCAACAGTACAACTGCAAAAACAACAGAAACTACCACAGCAGCAGCAGCAGCAAACATAGATGCAGTAACAACAACAACAACACCAACAGCAGCAACAGTCGCAGCAGAAGAAGCAATAAAATTAACATCAGCAGCTGATAGAATATCAACAAACAAACAACAACAACAACAACAACAACAACAACAGAAGCAGCAGCAGCGGGAGCAGCAACAGCAACAGCAACAACAACGTCAACAGATCAGAACGTATAGAAACGATTCAAATTTAGTTCCATGGGAAACGGAAATATATTTAGACCAAACAAGTGAATAATTGAAAAATTATTATTATTCAATAATAATTTGAATAAACCAAATAAATAAATAAATAATTGAACGAAGAAAACAAAGAAAGAAAGAAAAAAAGAAAGGAAAGAAAGAGTGAAAGAAAGAAGTGAGAATGAAAGTGAAGAGCAGAAAGCGAAAATCGAAAGTGAAAGTAGAAATTAAGGTACAGAAGCTGCCAATGTATTCGTATCCTGTTTATTTGCGCCTTTCTGGCTCTTCTTGTAATCCGGGGGTGGAGGTGGTGGAGGTGGTGGCAGCGGTGGTGGTGGTGGTGGTGGTGGTGGTGGTGGTGGTGGTGGGGATGGGACCGGGGTGGAGGAAGTTACTGGGATGTGGGTTAAGGGTTCCATGAGTGTATATGTAATGCGTGTAGGTGTGTGTGTAGTGTTTTCGTGCTGTGTATGTGTGTGTGTTAGTGTGTGTGTGAGCATGTGGGAGTTTATGAATGTTAGAAGATGATACACATGTCTGTATAGATTACGCATGGGCGAATTCTATATACATATACACTCATACACATACACATATATACATACATATGTATATACACATGTATATATATATACACACACACACACACACACACACACACACACACACACACACACACACACACATATATATATATATATACAACATATATATACATACATACATTCACATATCAATATATGCGTATACATATACAAGATAAAGATACATACATATATGCACACATATACATACATATACACATACATACATGCATACATATATACATATACATATACACATATATACATACATATATACATACATATATGCTTCGGTGCAGAAGAGTTTATATAAAGGAAACACCATTAGTGACATGCTAATATATCAGTTACACTGTCTTTCTTTCTTTCTTTCTTTCTTTCTATAAATACACACACATATGTATATAGGCTTATGTTTATTTATGTAGCTATGAATTTATGTCGTTATAATTTATCATGTTGATAATATATATATTTATATTTCATGTCTGCCTGTATGCTCTCTCCTAATTTTGTTTATTTGAATTTTATTTTTCTTTGTAAAGAAGGCACTGATTTCTAACAAAGATACAAAGCTGCATCGTTTGAACATAAATGAAAAAAAACGTCACATTTTGAATTTCTGGAAGTTTTGCATATTTTTACTGTTCCGCTTACAGATTGTTTTTTACAAACGCATGTTAGGTATTTGATTTCTTGTAGTGAAAAATTTAGTATTTCCAAGTTGTCATTTGGTCATTTATACACAGAACCAATAACCATTGGTATACTAATTTGGATTAAGATACTGAAGGTTTCCAAGCAGTCATCTTTAGCTATCCTCTTTCTATTTAGTTTCCAAAGAGATATTCACATTAGCAGAGTAGCTGAATTCAACAATGGAGAATATTTTTACTTGTCTGTCGCAAACAACTATATCTGTCTTGTTTTGTTTGGAGTTGGTGGAAGTTTTGGTGGGAATGTTCCGCCAATATTTCTTGTGTTGAAATTTGTTTATGTACATT
>NC_142936.1:89464330-89469330 GCF_046866305.1 Octopus bimaculoides | reverse complement strand
AAATGAATATAATATTGAGCAAGTGTCTTCTACTATAGCCTCGGGCTGACCAAAGCCTTGTGAGTTGATTTGGTAGACGGAAACTCAAAGAAGCCCGTCGCATATATATATATGTGTGTGTGTGTGTGTTTGTGTGTCTGTGTTTGTCCCCTGACCTTCACTTGGAAACCAGTGGTGGTGTGTTTAAGTCCCCGTAACTTAGCGGTTCGGCAAAAGAACCGATAAAATAAGTACTAGGCTTACAAAGGATAAGTCCTGGGGTCGATTTCTTCGATTAAAAGCAGTGCTCCAGCATGGCTGCAGTCAAATGACTGAGACAAATAAAAAGATATGTATGTATGTATGTATGTATATATATATATGTATGTATATATATGTGTGTATATATATATGTATGTGTATATATATATATATATATATATATATATATATATATATATATATATATATATATATATAAAGACATCTCAACGCTTCTAAAAGCAAGCTTCGCTTGTTTGTTTACGTTTGTCGTAATTTGAATTTAACATATGACAGCGTCTCATAAAGCGAGATTTATATATCTTAATTTGCAGAGGAATTTGTGGTGGTGAGTTTAGCTTAATCGGCAAAAGCATCGTCACATGTAATGACGGGGATGTGAGCTCGAGTCCACAGCTGGCCACCTACACTTTTCTCTGCAAAAATAGGGATAGTTTATCCTGTTCAGGCTATATTATTAGCATTATTCTGCGATTGAGAATTTAAACATCACTTCTCTAACTTTATATATATATGTATATATATATGTATGTATATAGATATATATACATGTATAAGATACAAAGAGTTTTCGTCCGGGTGACACAAACTAAATAGGCATTCGCCATTTAGATAGAATAAGTACTAGGCTTAGAAAGAATAAGATCTGTGGTCGATTTCTTCGACTAAAGGTGGTGCTACAGCATGGTCGCAGTCAAATGACTGAAACAAATGAAAGAAAAAAAGAATAATACTACAATAAAAAAAAATTCTAGATAAAATCTTGGGATCGAACTATTATGATATCTGTCTTAATGAGAAACATGATGTCATTCGTCACAAAATTTTAATTCTAGAAAAAGAAGCGAACTTATTGCGACCTGCCGACACCTGTGCAAAGTAACCTTCATAAACTTCAAAATATGCCCTTTCCTTGGCGTAGTGAAGATTGTTCCTTTTATGGAACTTTTTCTGCGGTCGATCAAAAATAAGTTAATCAATCTTCAAAAATTGCTTTGGTCATTCATGTTTTCTTATTAAATCACAAACTTACTGGCTTAATTTAATTTCCTGTTCTTCATTTGCGGCTAAGGTTTGAAAGTTCACTTTTTATTTCCGACTGTTAATCGATCTTTGGGTCCAAGCTTGCCAATCATTTCTAAATAAGCAAATATTTAAAGGCATCTTCTAGAACAGGTCTGCAGTCTGTTATATTTAAATTACACTGTATATTAGTCTACCACCATAACCGTCTTCTTTCGGCTATATTTCTTCAAACTATGGAGCGTCTTTGTACATTAGTTTTGTCCTCAATTGCAACATCCTCTGATGTATAAATAGTGTGAATTCTTGTTCGAGTTTTGAATTTCTCAAAGAACTGTGTCATATATATATGACACATACATATGTATATACATACATACATATAAATATTTCGATGTACCTTTGTGTATGTAAACATAATATATATACATACACACAAGCGTGTATATATATATATATGTATATACATGCGTGTGCATATATACGCATGTATATATATATATATATATATATATATATATATATGTATATATATATATATATACATATATATATGTATATATATATGTATATATATGCATCTATGTATATACATATATATATGTATATATATACATCTATGTATATACATACATATATACATATGTATGTATATACATTTGTAAACGTACACATACATTGAAACTTGATCAATGAATATCCTACACTCTACTGCGTCCCAATTTGGCATTGAGTTCTTTATTACAGTTGTAGGCGTTTGCGCCAACGAAAAAGCATATCATCATATTTATTCATACATACATACATACATGCATGCCTCCATCCATCTATCCATCCATCCATCCATCCATCCATACATACATACATAAATACATACATCCATCCATACATACCTATATGATGAGTGTATGTGCGTGTGTATATATGTTTGTGTTTGTGCCTATATGTAATTATACACACCAGTTAACTTACCTAACTTCCGGCATTTTTTTTATGCGTGAAAAAACTGTGAAAAACCTGCAACTTAATCCTCTTATCGAAGACTAAGTACAATAAATCTGAATCTAAAATATGTTATTTTAATATCTTTTATTTGCCCAGACACGTATGAAAAGACAAAGCATTAAGTGTCTTCAAAGTAGAAACTTGATTTTTTTTTCCTCTTATTATTTTCCCTAATATTGAAGTATGTTGCTGCTACAATAAATTCGATAGGAAAATAATTGGCAAAATTCACCAAAACGTACGTGTTTTTTGTTCAGACTGTTTAATGCATTAATAAGTGTAGGCTGTTTTCAAGATTCCTCTTGAAAATAGCATAAAGCTATTAATTTTCAAGTAATTGTTTACCGCAATTTTAAGCTAGTGGTCGGTAGCGCCTGATTTGAGGAGCATTTGTTTACTCTCTTATGCATGTTGATTATGTGAATAAAATAATACAGGAAAAAGATCCTTCCCGGGTCATATAGACTCAAAATGCCGGATTCCCGGTTTCTGTGGCGCATATACTCCGCAGAGTTGAAGGGACGCTGGTCCGTTGCAGAATTACTCATGTTTGCAAGCACAGTGGACCGGAGCTACGTGAAATGAAGGGTTTTGCTCAAGAACACAATGCGTCGCCCGGTCCAGGAATTGAAACCGAAATTTTAAGACCATGAATCCAACAACCTAATTACTAAGCCACACGCCTCCATTATGTGAATGTTATCTCATTGTCTAGTAGTAGTATCAATAGTAATACTAGTAGTCTTCTTGTCGTCTTAGTAGTAATGGTGGTAATATAACTGTAAATCAGAAACCGTGGTGACTAGATTTCGACAGCGATAGAAAAGCCACTATTCTAAAAATCGTTGGTAATGAGTTTTGGCCGTTATGTAGCAACTTGACGCCTGCCACTGAGGAAGCGCAGTACGTTGAAATGACGTGATCTGGTTGTTTCGGCGCCCATGCCAGATAGTTAACGTCTGCTAAAATATATGTTTGTACTCTTGGCATCATGTGTTTTTATGAGAGGATCTCTCAGGGAAAATAACCGCACTATTCGGCATTCTGATAGTACATTCACCTTAAGTAGAATATAACGATTGCCATTCGGGACTAATATTACTTCTGCAGTAAATCCAAGCTGTAACATTCACTAGACAGGTTTTCCGGACGAATACGTAATTGTTATGTTTTATTGGGTTGCAGCCAAACTGGGACACCGGCTTGAATGGTTTAGCCGTACGAATCAAACCCAGCACTTACTTTTTAAAGGCTGGGAATTACCATGCAGAACACAGCTAAGTTACGGGTGACGTAAAGAAACCAACACCGGTCGACAAAAGTACTGGGGGTACAAACATGGTAGAAGTACACATATACACATTCATATGTGTTTATGTGTAAATATATTTTTATATATATACATACATATATATACTCACACACATGCACATACGCACACATGAGGGCCTTCTTCAGTTTCCCTCTGCCAAATCCGCTCACAAGGCTTTGGTCGGGCCGAAGCTATAGTAGAAGACACTTGGCCAAGGTGTTACACTGTGGGACTGAACCCAAGACCACATGGTTGAGAAGCAAGCTTCTTAATCACACAGCTGCGCCTCTATGTCTGTATGTGTGCGTGTGTGTGTACGTGTATATATATATGTGTATGTATGTATGTATGTATGTATGTATGTATGTATGTATGTATGTATGTATGTATGTATTCATTAATGGCATTTGAAAAGAGGTGATGGATACGGACGGAACGTCTTTGCTTTAAGGTAGCCTGGATCTTTGATCAGGTTTGATATTCAAATAAAACATTTGTTTTTATTTCTAGCTCTTTTATATTCGCTTTTCCAGTTTTCCTCTGTAATTTTCCCATGTGTTGTATGCATTTACACAATACATTTTGCGTGTAATTTAGGTATCTATTCCTGGAAGGGTCGTGGGGTTATAGACCTCAGTCACCTCTTCCACAGGTGCCTGAGGTCTCTATCAGAAGCAACCGTCATTGAACTTTCCGGTTGGGTTCCCAAGTGTCACCACTTGGATATCATAAAGTCTATGGCTATTATCCAACCATCTCGTTCTTAACTCACCCCCAGGTCTCCTGCTGGAAGAATCCGTCTTGCGATCCTTTTCTGTGACATTCCAGTCAAATGTCCGTAGGACTGAAGCTTTTAGTTCTCAATGCGAAGAGGTTGTGGCGCGACCTGGAGAGAGTCCTTGATCTCCAAGCAACGGCCTCTGTCGAGTAACATTATTCTAGAGACCCTTCGAAAGAAACACATTTCGGCTGCTTATATCAAGAATTTTAAGACATGAAATGAATATCGTTTGTAATCACTATGGATTCGTTTTTCAACTAATGCCCCGGTTTAACCAAAGCTTTGTGAGTGAATTTGGTAGACGGAAACTGAAAGAAGCCCATTGTATATATGCATATGTGTGTGTGTGTGAGTATGTATGTGTGTATGTGTGTGTATGTGTGTGTAGGTGTATAAGAGTGCGTGTGTGTGTTTGGATACGGGTTATATCAGACGCAGATCTATATTCTTTTCTTTTATTCTTCTAATTGCTTCAGTCATTTGACTACGGCCATGCTGGAGCACAGCTTTGAAGGGTATTTTATTTAGTCGAACAAATCAACTGCACGACTTTTTTTTAAAGCCTAGTACTTATTCTATCGGTTTCTTTCGCCGAACTGCTAATGTTACGGGGACTTA
>NC_142936.1:89434330-89446830 GCF_046866305.1 Octopus bimaculoides | reverse complement strand
CATGTTTTTTTAAAACACACACAAGTATTTTCAAGTGATCCCCAAAACCAAGTAGAAGCATTATGCCTTATCTTGTATCGTTTACATATTTGAAGCTATTAGACAGCGGCCTTGAAGAATTTTAGTCGAACGAATCTACCCCGAAAGCCTGTAACTTATTCTACCTGGTCTTTTTATGGTTTGCTGAACCGCTTGGTTACGGGGACGAAACACACCAAGATCGCTCTTGTCAAGCGGTGCACGGGGCTACACACAGAGGGGACAAACAAGGACAGACATAGGGATTAAGTCGATCATACCGACCACAGTGAGTAACTAGTATTTATTTAATCGACTCCGAAAGGATGAAAGGCAAAGTCGACCTTGGCGGAATTTGAACTTAGAACGTAGCGGCAGACGAAAATACCACTAAGCATTTCGCCCGGTTTGCTAACGTTTCTGCCAGCTGACCGCCTTCTTTCAGTTTCCGTCTACCAAATCCACTCACAAGGCTTTGGTTGGCCTGAGGCTATAGTAGAAGACACTTTGGTTGGCCCGAGACTATAGCAGAAGACTATAGTGGAAGACACTTACCCAAGGTTCCACACAGTGGAACTGAACCCAGAACCATGTGGTTGGGAAGCAAGGTTCGTACCACACAGCCACGCCTACCACATTACCATGTTTTTTTTTTAAACTCAAATAGTATTTGCTTTATTTTCTTACAGAATACTTTTGTAATTAAACACCAGAAACGTAATAAAATCAACAAATGTCTTTAAATGACCGAAAATTATAATATTCGCTCTTTAACACCGCTAAAATAATGTCGTCAGTTTTACCAAAAAGATTTACTAAATATCTCACAAAAGCCTTGCCATTAAAAGTAACAAGGATCTTCACTTGAGGTTTGTCACTTAAAAAGTATGAAACAGAGTATGAAATTGTTCCAAGAATCTTTACTGACAATTTAATCTTGGACAATCATCTTATATTTTTATCCTCGAGCTTAAGGCGGTGAGCTGGCAGAAACGTTAGCACGCCGGGCGAAATGCTTAGCGGTATTTCTTATGTTTACGTTCTGTGTTCAAATTCCACCAAGGTCGACTTTGTCTTTCATCTTGTAGGGGTCGATAAATTAAGTACCAGTTACGTACTGGGGTCGATGTAATCGACTTAATCTCTTTGTCTGTCCTTGTTCGTCCCCTCTATGTTTAGCCCCTTCTGGGCAATAAAGAAATAAGAAACGTTAGCACGCTAGACGAAATGCTTAGCGGTATTTCTTCTGTCTTTATGTTCTGACTAAAGTTGACTTTGCCTTTCATCTTGTAGGGGTCGATAATTTAAGTACCAATTACGTACTGGGGTCGATCTAATCGACTGGCCCTCGACCCCAAAATTTCGGGCCTTGTGCCTAGAGTAAGAAAAAAAAGTTTTTCTCGAGCTCTAGGACTTATAAGACCTGTTACCCCGGTTTCCATGGCACCCATGTGACCGAAATTACAACTTCCTCCTTATACTGGGAACCGGTTTGCTGCGAAATTTAAGGTCAGCAACTTTTCAAGGGAAGGGACAAAGCGATTACACCGACCCCTCTAGTCGGTCCTTGACTGGTGTTGTAATTGTAAATATAGTTGTTATTTGGACCGTGAGTACCAGAGTAATAAAATATAACCCAAGATTCCAATGAGGAGAGAAAAGAACTTTTATCACGTTTTACTTGTATAAAAGTTATGTTATAGCAATCTGCAAGTACACAAAAATTGTCCGTCAGATAACAAACCCGAGCGAGAAAATACACGTGGAAGAGAGACTGACTTTGCAGAAACGAGGCAAGTTGAACACTTCGTTCACGTGCCAAAAACCTATTGGTGTTCTTATCCCTAACAAATGGTACTTTTAATTTATCGACCCCGAAGGGTTGAAAGGCAAAGTTGAACCTCAGCTGTATTTGAACTCAAGACTTAAAAAGCACAATGAAATGCCGTCAAGCGTTAACCGACGTGCTAACGTTTCTACCAGCTCATTATCTATCATCTTTCATTAGTGTCAAACAATAACCTTACACAGCCCATCACCTACCGAACAATAATGTCACACAGATCTGCGTATTCATCTTTACAAAACTGCAACACATTTACATCAGGTGACCGTAACTTGCTCACTAAATTTTCTTCATAAACAACACAACGCAAAAACGACATTCCCGGATCGTCACCCTTCATTAATTTTAGGCGGCCATATTTGTTGCCCATTAGAGGAGGGACAGCATCAGCTATGCAAAATACAATGCGCTTTCTATCAATATTACCTGGCTATCCAAATCATTTTAAAGCTTATTGTAGATATCAATAGCTGTACCGATGCAGTCAATGGTTCACAAAACATCTCAGAGCGTCCTTTGCGATCAATATTTCATGGCATACGCCATCAACAGAAACTCGCTTTATCATCCATCTATCTTTGATGTTAACTCCTGGTCTTGGACATCTCTGCTCATTTCATTTCATTTCTGCTGCAAATCATATTGTTACTCTGTGGCATGTCTTTGACATTTTTATCATCAATCTCCTGAATAGTGTTCAGGAAAAATTGATAATTCTGATTTAAATAAATCCCATGTCTTGGGTGATTCTTTTCAGTTTCTGCTCATCGATAAATACCACCCAGGATGAAAATATGAAAATAGGAAAATAGGAAAATATGAAAATATGAAAATATTAGTAATTTTGATGCATCGAGCTTTCAAATCTCTTCACTATAATCGTTCATCAGGTTTGCTTGAAAGTAGATAGCATGAATGTAACAAGCTCTGGTGAGCAAAGGCCATTATTACAATGATAGAAAAGGCAGAGGGAGATGAAATGCAGCATGTTTGCGGGCGAGGAGACTGGAGTGTGTCTATAACTGATTATGCCACTGAGCTGGAGTGTAGCTTGTCTGTGCAGCAGCAGCAGCAGCAGCAAGAACAGCCGCAGATCTCCAGATATTAGAGTAATACTCCATCGTGGGCCTCATCTAAGCTTTGTAGAGTACCAGCGATTGTCGGAGGTCGAAATGCCTTTTAACTCTGAAGAGAAGAGCCAGTGTTTGGGATGTAACCCTAGCTATGTTAAGGATGTACCTTTGCCAGGATAGATCTCGGCAGTTAGAGTTAATTTGAGGTGTTTCGCTCACTAAAACCTGCTCACAATTAAGGCGACGCGAGTAAGTTTTCTTGCTGTTGGATAATGGATAAGGTTAGCGTATTCTCAATGGTGGATGCTTTCAAAGTTTCTCTGTTCATTGAACCAATATACGTCTGTTGTGTGGTGTCTAGACAACAAACGGATAATGGATGGCTGGAGAACATCAAAGAGGAATAAAAGATAGTGACCCCTGCATAAGAGTAGTTGTTGTTGGATGTGACAGAGAGTAAGTCAAGTCATGGGTATATGGTAAGAAGAGAGTGGGATGAGAGGTAAGAGGGGTTTTTAGGCAGGACGTTTCGGGTGGCGATTCGTAAGGCAAACACGGTCAACGACTTTAATATGACGAAGGTGACCGCACAACTGGCAGTAAATTTCTACAAGGCCAGAGGTCAGTGGCGTGAAACAGAGGAGAGAGGGAGAGAGAAAGAGAGAGAGAGAGAGAGAGAGATAGAGATAGATAGAGAGAGAGAGAGAGAGAAAGGGTGGGGAGAAAGGGTACCCTCTAGGATACAGTGTTTCAGAGTAATTAAAGAGACATTATTTACATTATTTACATTTGACGGATATTTGCCCTCATCTTGTTTGTTGTTAACAACGTTTCGGCTGATATACCCTCCAGCCTTCATCAGGTGTCTTGGAGAAATTTTGAATCTGAGTTCTCATTCCTAAGGTATTTTTCGATATTATTATTATTATTATTATTATTATTATTATTATTATTATACAATATTCCAGCATATCTCACGTCTATTTTCATTCCTCTATTTCACTCTCTATTTTATATCTTATTTAGAATAACTATTACTTAACTATTTTCTCGCACCGTCTTCGATGAAGGGATATATAAAATATCCCGGAAACAGCTGTAAGACCTTCAATTTGTAAATGTTCTAAAATCTTTCACAGCCTTGGATTTTTATCTCATTCTGTTAATTTTACATGTGCTGATATATGACCTACGTTGGACTCCTCATTCACATAATCACCGAACCTGGAGCTTAACTATGGTCTGTCCATAGCACTTACTCAGCATTACCTGACACCTTTGGGTCTCCTTGACACCATTACCTCTCATAACCTCAATATGTATCTAAATATGTATAAACGTACATGGTGGAGGCGCAATGGTCCAGTGGTTAGGGCAGCGGACTCGTGGTCGTAGGATCGCAGTTTCGATTCCCAGACCGGGCGTTGTGAGTGTTTATTGAGCGAAAATACCTAAAGCTCTCACTCTTTCTTCCTGTTTCTGTTGTACGTGTATTTTAAAAGGCCAGCCTTGTCATAATCTGTGTCACGCTTAATTTCCACGTGTCTGTGGAGTGCTCAGCCGCTTGCTCGTTAATTTCACGAGCAGGCTGTTCCGTTGATCGGATCAACTGTAACCTTCGTCATCGCAACCGACGCAGTGCCGTAGTAATATATATATATATATATATATATACATAATTACATGCACACACATATATATATATATATATATATATATATATATATATATATATATATGTATGTATGTATGTATAGACACACGTATACATATACAGGAATGCATATACAATATGTTGGACGAATGCTACACAACAAACTAAACCTGCCACTGTACACCAACTCTCCGCCATCTTAACACCAACCTCAACTCAAGCTGTAGGACACAACCTCGGCACCGGTACATGGTTTTCTGCATTCATGTGTTGGCTAAGTATTTCTTCTAACACTTTTTTTTTTTAATCGGAATTGCATACTGCATCCGGAAATTCTACTTCCGGAACTTTTATGGCAGACATCCTATGTTCTGTATTCTATATCCTGTATCATTACATATTCTGTAGCCTCTGCTCTACGCTCTGTGTTTTTATTGTTTGGGATCACACATAAACAAGTGTGTGCTCGTATATAGTCACATGTTCGTCAGTATGTGTGACTATATGTACGCATTTCTCTATGTGTTAGTGTGTATGTGTGAGAGAGAGAGAGAGAGAGAAAGAGAAAGAGAGAGAGAGAAAGATATATATATATATATATATATATATATATATATATATATATATACACGAGTGTGTATATATGTATATATATTCTGGTATTCTTTTACTGGTTTCAGTCATTTGACTGCGGCCATGCTGGAGCACCGTCTTTAGTCGAACAAATCGATCCCAGAGCTTATTCTTTGTAAGCCTAGTACTTATTCTATCGGTCTTTATGCCGAGCCGCTAAGTTATGGGGACGTAAATACACCAACATCGGTTGTCAAACGATGTTGGAGGGAAACACACAAATATATACATACACATGTATACATACACACATACATACATACATACATACATACATACATACATATGTATATATATATATATATATATATATATATATATATATATATATATATATATGTATGTATATATATATACATGCACACGTACACATACACACACAGCATTCGCCATGAGAGATCGCTAACCACTACACACATTTTTTTCTTTCTGTGTTCCTTTCTGTGGAAGAGCGTAGTCTTGAAACGTTAAAGACTTTTTCAATTCCCGAGCGTTATACTAATACATCTGTTTATTTTCTACGCCACCTGTCTTCGTCTGCTGTTTTTGTGAATTCTCCCTTATATATATATATATATATGCACACACACATTTATCTTTATAAAGGTACACACACACACACACACACACACACACACGTACAACCACATGTATATAAACATATGTATTCAACTGAGGAAGATCTTACATACTGGTTGCATTTCCTATTATATTTGAGGGCAGTCATGAAATGCACATATTAAATGATTCCAAAATATCACTATTCGGTTTGACTTGATTATCACAGTTTTATAATAAACACACACACACACACACGCACATACACACACACACACACGCACATACACACACACACACACAAACACACACCCATATATTCTGTGTATGATATATCCTGTGTAAAATAACTACCACCAAACCACTTACCACATTCAAACATCAAAGTCTTCCGTCGTTGTCCCCAAACATCTCCCCCCCTCACCGCCCACAACCTTCTTCGTCATCTCATTCAGAAATTCTTCACCTTTGCGTGGCTTTCTTATCTTTCCAAAGACACAATACCGTCTTAATCCCAAATACTAATCTCACTAATGTTACTATAATAATTTCTTTCTTCCTCCCAGCCCCATCTCCGCACCCCTCCACTCACCCCTCTTATCTTAAGGAAGTGCAATTACTTATTTATCATATATTTCTTTCAATTTTCATTTTAAATATACATCCTCTTTATACAGTTTGATTATCGTTTTTGGTATTGTCACACTTGTGATTGTTTATCTCAGGTTGTCCTATCCATTTATTTATTCACACACACACACACACACACACACACACACACACACACACACACACATGTGTATGTGTAGACATATATGTACGTGTGTGTATTAATGTATACATGAATGTATGTATGTCTATATATATATATACACATAGGCACTGAAGTGCTTACCAACCACATTGTTCCGGATTCAGTCCCACTGCGTGGCACCTTGGGTAGGTGCCTCCTACTATAGCCTCGGGCCGAGCAAACTCTTGTGAGTGGATTTGGTAGACGGAAACTGAAAGAAGCCCGTCGTATATATGTATATATATGTGTGTGTGTGTGTGTGTATGTTTGTGTGTCTGTGTTTGTCCCCCTAGCAATGCTTGACAACTGATGGTGGTGTGTTTATGCTCCCGTCACTTAGCAGTCCGGCAAAAGTGACCGATATATATATATATATATATATATATATATATATATATATATATATATATATATATATATATATATATATATACATACATATATATATAACAATGTATATATATATATATATATATATATATATATATATATATATATATATATATACATATAATATTGGTTCGTGGTATAATTCAACAAAGCGAGCACTCTATCTGGTGAGAGTCAAATATTTCTGATTTACATTATTTAAATTTGACGGATATTTGTCCTCATCTTATTTGTTGTTCACACAACGTTTCGGCTGATATACCCTCCACCCTTCTCATTCCTAAGGTATTTTTCGATGTTATCATCATCATCATCATCATTATTATTATTATTATTATTATTATTATTATTATTATTATTATTATTATTATTATTATTATTATTATTATTATTATTATTATTATTATTATTATTCAGGTCACTGCCTGAAATCGAACTCGGAGTCTTGGGCTTAGTAGCCCGCGCTCTTAACCACCACGCCGTATGCCCGTATTATCAAATATTTCTGTTTAAGGATCACAATACATCTCTTTAAGGATCGCTGTCAACTTAATGTGACAGTCCCATGAAGGGATTAATACTACTGCTATTTAGCCCTAGGAAGCAGCACCGCTCCCTGTCGGCCTTGACACATTTCCTGTGTCCTTATGTTTACAAGGTGGAGACAAGCACTAGAATTATTATATGTTTACGAGAGCTTGACAGGCATCTCCAACTAGCAGGCCATTGATACTCCAGACTGATGACGAGCAAAGACTCAGAAACATGTCTCTGGATGCGGGCTTAGCTGGGTGGGGGCTGCTTGTCTACCCCCTTGTAAACATAAGGACACAAGAGATGTGTCAAGGCTGACAGGAAGCGGTGCTGCTTCCAAGGGCTAAATAGCGGTAGTATTATTCTCTTCATGGGACTGTCACATGAAGTTGACAGCATACAACTACTTTATCGCATTACTACTGCATAAATCTCTCTGAGAGATTCAGAAATGTATTATTTCTATTTATATAATGTGAATTTACAAAGAAAACAACAACAACAAAAAAAGGCGAAGACTGGTGTGTAAACAACAAACAGATGTGTTAGTTTAACGCTCAGGAAGTGAGAAAGTCTTTTATGTTTCGAGCCTACGCTCTTCGAGAGAGAGGAACACAGAAATAAACAGGGAGAGAAAATAGAAAAAAGGTATCGTGGCTAGCGAACTATCATGGCGAATACCGGAGACAGGGGTCACACAGGAGAGTTCGGAAGAAGGGGAGATAATAAAGTAGTGGTGATCCCAAAACGAAGGTGCACGTGCATGTGTATATGAGAGCGTGTATTTGTGTGTGGATGGGGCTGGGGACATTGACGTGTGCGTGTGTGCATGTGTAGATGTGTGGATGATGGTGTAGGTGCTGGAAGCAGAGCTAATTTGGCTATTTCTCAGTAGATTTTTAAAAGGAAGACCAGCCTGAATCGGTTTTCGAGCCTTATTGGATTCTCATCAAAGGCATCTACATCAACTTTACAAGTTCCAGAGAAACAAGTTCTGTGAGCTTTCTTTTTCCCAGAGCTTGTTCCACTGGAATTACATAATTCTTAGCATCGTTTCCGCCGGCATTTTACGTTCTGAATTGAAATTCCGCTGAGGTCGACTTTATCTTTCATCGGCTCATAATCGATAAAATAAATACCAGTCAAATACTGGGTTAAATGAAATTGAGTAACGTTCTCCTCCTAAAATCACTACGTTCTTACCAAAATTCGAAACTATTAATATTGTGTCTAAATTGCTGTAATTGTAGGAGAGCTTGTTATTCTATTATTCTAGTTGTTTATTCCCATCTGAGCGTTTATCGAGACGAAACATGATCAAAGACGAACGCGTAATGACACTCGCTTCTTTCCGTAGATCGCAGACTATATTATTTAATGTCTACATCTCAATAAATGGTCGCATGTAACATTAGTTACATTTCGTTGGTCTTTATTTATAGAATATTTTGCATAATAAGTTTATAATGCATACACATAGATACCGACATACATACCTACCAACCTACATACGTACATACATACATAGATATAATGTTTGTATGTTTATATCATAGACATTTATATATCTATGGTTTAAGATATATATATATATATACATGTATATCTTGCTATTTATGTATCTATAAGCTGTGTTTATTTATTTATAGTTTGGGTAATTGAAAAAGTATTGAATTGTATTTTTTGAAAGTAGAAAAAAACAAAACAAAACAGAAAAAGACTATTTCATCTGTGCTTAGAAGTTTCTTCCTATTTTCAAATTCATTTTATATCATTATATTATAATTTATCGGAGACATCAATTCAATTTAGATATTACACGTATAGCCTTTGCTAGTAATTCGTTTTTTTAAAAATATTTTCGGTATCTGTCTTCTAACTTCAACACGTTCAAACACACGATGTCATAGACCTCCTTTCCTCAGAATCTATATATATCTATATATCACTATATACATGTATATATATATATATATATATATATATATATATATATATATATATATATATATATATATATATATATATATATATGTACATATATATTCTTAAAAAGGCATATGTATGTATGTAAAGATATATATAATCTTAAAAGGCGTCTTATACATACATATATATATATATATATATATATATATATATATATATATATATATATATATATATATATATTGTGTGTGTCTTTGTGTGTATTTATGTATATATACTTACGTACATACACACACACGTGTATATACATTTATATTTATGTACATATAATTGTATATACATATATATATATATATATATATATATGTATATACAATTATATGTATATAAATATAAATGTATATATATATATATATATATATATATATATATATATATATATACATATATATATACATATAACCATATATACATATAACCATATATATATATAACCATATATATATATAACCATATATATATATAACCATATATATATATAACCATATATATATATAACCATATATATATATATATATATATATATATATATATATATATATATATATATATATATATATATATATATATATATATATATATACATATATATATATAAACATATATATCTGTATAAAGATATGTATGTATTTAAGTTCGTATGTGTGTGTGTATGTGTATGTGTACTTAAATTGTGTGTGTGGAGAGTGTCTGTGTATTTGTCTGTTCACCCCCCTGCCACCAATTATAACGGAAACAGAGTCTACGCAAAAATATACAAACACGAAGAGAAAAGCAACGAGTAACAAACGCGAAACAGCGTATTACTTAAATGACGAACTGAACCATAAATCTGACAAGAACGAAAGAAATTATCAAAATAATTAGAAATCTTCTTTAAATCGGAAATATAAAAAATAGAAATCAAAATAATGTGAAATTAAAGGAAAATGGAAACGTTAACATTCCTAGGCACAAACATGGCTGTGTGGTTAAGAAACTCGCCCTGCAACCTTCTGGTCTCGAGGTCGGTCCGTGATCACGCAGCTACGTCTTCTGTCGAGTGACGTTAGTTTAGAGATCTTTCGGGGGGCCCTCGTTGCTGTTGCTTGTATGGGAGATCGTACGTTTTCATCTCCGCATGTTCACATGCTACTTAATGTACCTGCTGGGTCCCTAACACGTGTTACTAATATGGGTCAGTGTACATCCGGGAACAATAGTGAATAAGAGCTGGTTTCACATCCTTCAAAACCCGGCAATCTTGTACCAGGACTGCACTACCAGACGCACGACTCTATATATATATATATATATATATATATATATATATATATATATATATGAAACAAATAATAAATGAGTATATGCATATATACGTACAAGTATCTGCATACCTACATCTACCTGTATATATAGGTACATATCTGGGTACAACAATCTAATGATTAAAACAAGTTAAAGATAAATCTATGTATTCACAACAGGCTTCCACACAGTTTCCGTCAACCAAATTCACTCACAAGTCATTGGTCGATACGTGGCTATAGCGGAAGACACTACCAGGGGCGACGTTAGTGGGATGGAACCCAAAACCATGCGGTTGCAAAAACAACTTGCTAATCACAGAGCCAGGCCTGTTTGTTTAGACAGAATTTTAGCAATGATTAAACCATATTTACACAACCAAAAAATAAAAAAGAATGGTAGAGAAAGGAAAATACGGAACAAGAGGAAAAAAAAAAGCTAAAAACGGAAGCTATGCAAGTATAAAGTAAAGGAAGAAGGACAAGCAAAAATCTATACAAACTTAATATAAATGCCGGTGTATATTAAATGCAGTATTTGAGGCCTTTCGACAGGGTATTATGCGGTAAAACAGCCACAGGGCTTAAAGCCCGAAAGATGAATTAATTTACGCTTTTAAAAATAATGTTAAAATGAAAACAAACTTAAACAAAATTGCATCGTTGGACGCCTAATATCAGACACTGATCTCATTAATATTACTATTATAATTTTAATTTTTAACGAAAAAATTAAATGTGCATGAAATCTATAGAAATATGGAAATTTTAAAGGTTTTTTTTTCGTGAATTTGAATATTCTTTAAGCAAATGCAGTCAGAAATAACAAATAATATTTTTGCGTTTATTTTTTTTTTCTAAAGAAAACCGCATTAATATTAAAATTTTCCGTATTTGGTATTATATTTATATTCTAAATATTTATTAACCCTAATATGCACCGTAATCCCGTAAGCTCAGCGTGGGCAGAAATAACATATGTACATATATAAGTGCAGGCGTGGCTGTGTGGTAAGAAGTTTGCTTCCCAGTCACATTGCTCGGGGTTCAGTCTCACAGCATGGCACCTTGGGCAAGTGGTTTCTACTATAGCCTCAGATTTGGTAGGTGGAAAGTGAATGAAGCGGACTATAATAACTGTTGTAAGTTAATCATCCATAGTCTGATATTATACGCACACACACACACACACACACGCACGCACACTCACACATATATATAATCGAATATAGTCAATGAGAATACAGTACACTGAATATTCGAATAAGTGCTCTTGGTTATATATATATGTATAGTTGAAATTTATAGAAAAACAAGATACGAAGACAGGTGTACGAACAACAAGCAAGTGTATTAGTTTGACAATCGGGAAAAATAAAAAAAGTCTTTATGTTTCGAGCCTACGCTCTTCAACAGAAAGGAATAAGAGGAAAATAAACAGAGAGAGAATGAAAAAAACTTGTAGACTTCGGCGGTCCAACACACACACACACACACACACACACACACACACACACACACACACACACACACACACACACACATATATATATATATTCGAAATGAGGAGTAGATAGACAACTGACAACTGATGAAGGGTCCTGTATGTATGTGTATATGTTTGTGTGTCTGTGTTTGTCCCCCCAGCATCGCTTGACAACCGATGCTGGTGTGTTTACGTCCCCGTAACTTAACGGTTCGGCAAAAGAATTCGATAGAATAAGTA
>NC_142936.1:89424330-89429330 GCF_046866305.1 Octopus bimaculoides | reverse complement strand
TATTTTCCCTCTAAATAATATTTCAATTGTTTGGAAACGTGATAGTGAGATTGAGCAAGGTCAGGAGACGAAAGGCGACGAGGCAAAATTTCCATATTTAAGACTGTAATCCTCTCTTGATTGATTTGGACAATATGCCGTCTAGCATTATCGTGTAATTTACGATTGATAATGATAGGCACTTTTTGCGCAATGCTAACAATTAGCAACAATACTTCTCCGCATTAACCGTTTCGCTTTGGTTTAACATTTCATGATAGGCGACATCCTTCATATTCCACCAAACGGAGAAAATAACTTTTTCGCGTGTAATCCTGGTTTTCGGATGAATTCTCTTTTTTCGTTGGATGTCAACCATTTTCATTTTTTTTTTTTTTTTGATAGCAATTGTCGAAAGGACATAGGTGCTGCGTTGGCAGAATGAGTAGCACGTCGGACAAAATTGTTTACGGCGTTTCCTTTGTCTTTGTGGTCTGAGTTCAAACTCCACCGAGGTCGACATTACATTTCATAATTTCGGAGTCGATGAAATAAGGACCAGTCAAGTACTGGGATCGATGTAATCAACAAGCTCCTTCCCTAAAATTTCAGGCCTTGTGCCTTTAGTAGAACAGATTATAGAGAAAACCCTTTTCATTACTTGTGGGAATTCTACCCAGGAAAGGTTCGATAACATGTCTACTATTCAACGACGAGCAGGGAGCAACTCCTTGATTAAACTGGGAAGCAGACAGATGAGGGACTCACTGATCAAATAGAGACATACTTTCTAATTCATGAACGATATCATTGAAGTGTGACTCGAATTAAACCGTTTTGCTAAATCTGATGCTGTTTCGTTAATTCCGCTGCAGTTTCGCTAATTCTGATGCAGTTTGGTTAATTCTGGTGTAGTTTCGCTAATTCTGATGCAGTTTCGCTAATTCTGAAGTGACATCGGAATTAGCGAAGCTGCATCGGAATTAGCGAAACTGTATCAGAATTAGCGAAACTGCATCGGAATTAGCGAAACTGTAGCGGAATTAGCGAAGCTGCATCGGAATTAGCGAAACTGCATCAGAATTAGCGAAACTGCATCGGAATTAGATGCAGTTTCGCTAATTCCGATGTAGTTTCACTAATTCTGGTGCAGTCTCCTCAACTACGGTTATATTTGCTGCCGCTCCCACAACTGAAGAGCCTCTTTTGAATTCATACAAAATACGGCGTTTGATGTGGTTCTGATCTAAACTCATTTTAAGGAGGTAAAAATCGATTCGAATTTAACTAATGTAGTTTAAAGCAATCAGCTAAGAACAAAAAAAAAAAAAGAAAAGCACACAAACGCAGGGGTGGCTGTGTGGAAAGTAGCTTGCTTACCAACCATATGGTTCCGGGTTCAGTCGCACTGCGTGACACCTTGGGCAAGTGTCTTCTACTATAGCTTTGGGCCGAGCAAAGCCTTGTGAGTCGATTTGGTAGACGGAAACTGAAAGAAGCTCATCGCATATATATATATATATATATATATATATATATATATATATATATATATATATATATATATATATATATATATATATATATATATATATATATATATATATATATATGTATATATATATATATATATATATATATATATATATATATATATATATATGTATGTATGTATGTGTGTGTATATGTTTGTGTATTTGTGTTTGTTCACCCTACATCGCTTGACAACCGATGCTGGCGTGTTTACGTCCCCGTAAAGTAGCGGTCCGGCATAAGAGACCGATAGAATTAGTACTAGGCTTACAAAAAATAAATCCCGGGGTCGATTTGCTCGACTAAAGGCGGTGCTCCAGCATGGCCACAGCAAATTGACTGAAACAAATAAAAGAATAACAAAATGTCTTTACAATGGCTTGACCGTTTTTCCAATTCTTGTGGCTTTCAAAACTAACGAAATGTAAACAGTCCTGGAACGATACCGTATCCTAAAGTTTTAATGGCTGTTAATCATAGATTAACAAAGTGTCTGACCTCCATATTTGATTGAGAGTGTCAACTGTCAAAAGAAGGCTGGCTGGCTGCCTGAGTTCACGCTTGGTTGCTCTGTCCATCAACATTGAAGAACTGTCATATACGTAATCAGGGATTAACACCCATTTAAAAATTTAGAATTCTTTCCAGCTTCAGGACTATACCGTATTTCACTACAGTGGAAAATCACGAGAATTGGGAAAGGAAGGGGTGGGGGGTCATGCAATTGTCTGAATCTTCTTAAAGTACATTTTCAAATTCTTCTCTTTATACTTATAAGTCTTGTAGAGAAAAGAAAAAAAAAATATATATATATATATCTATATATATATATATATATATATATATATATATATATATATATATATATATATATATATATATATATATATATATATATATATATAAATACAGTGTACATTTAAACACATCAGAGATACCCATAATAGGACATCTAACCCGCTAGAAGTAGCGGTCAAAACTTTTTGGTTAAACTGGCAACTTGACCATCCCCAAATACAACAATATCTGTTTCAATACACGATTTCACATCAAGAATCTTGATGATTAACATCCATAGTTAATCAGCCTTATTGATCCATTATTTTTCTTTTGCTTACCTACAATAAAGTGTATTATTCTCGGAGATTTTAAGGTAGTATAAAGAACATTAGCGTTTATTTCTTAAGGTGCGTGGTGAGGCATAAAGCCGACCATTTGTTATAATTATGTATACAAACATACATACATATATATACATATGTATATATACACACACACATATATTTATACATACACATGTGTATATATATATATATATACATATATATATATACTTACCCCCACGACACACACATACACATAGTAAAAGCTCGAATCGAACCTACAATCCCTAAAAAGAAAGGTTGTATTGGATAAATTAGTCCTGGATATGAATTTTGAGGTGTGATGGTCGCACCTAGACCGTCTTTGATCATATAACTATCTATCTATCTATCTATCTGTCTGTCTGTCTGTCTGTCTGTCTGTCTGGATGTCTGTCTGTCTGTGTGTCTGCCTGTCTGGCTGTCTGTCTGGCTGTCTGTCTATCTATCTTTGAACAAAGGTCAGTTCGACCAGACTTCAACTGTAGCGAAACAGCAACAATGTTTGCGTGTGCACGAGCGCGTGCTTATATAGATATGTGTATGTATGTGATTATGCGCGTGCATGCATGTGTGTGTGTGTGTGTGTGTGTCTGTAGATTGTGTGTGTGTGAGTGTCTGTAGATGTGTGCGTATGTACGAGTGCGCCTGCGTTTGTTTCTGGGGGAACGGCGTTATTTTAAAAGCTGTATCGCTAACAACCATTTTCATTCAGAAAGATAAGACGGAGAATGTCCAACAGCATCGATGAACCAAGGAATTTTATTGTTCCCCAACAGCATATCAAAGAACTCCCAAGGAAGTGTGAATGTCCTCTAATAAAAAAAAGATAAAAGCGGAGCACAGCATGTGTACACTTGCCAGTGTATATAACATAATGCGAAGGGCTGTAAAATATATATAGATATAAATTAAACATGGCGGAAACATTAACGAACGCACAATTCAATACATTAGGTAAAGTGGACAGGCTTCGTTTACCGTTTACTTGTTTCAGTCGTTGGACCGCGGTCATGCTGGAGCGCAGCCTTGAAGGTTTTAATCGAATTAAGTATGTATGCCTATTGTTTTCGGTCGTCTGCTTATTCTAGTTGTTTTTTTCTGTTGCCGAACCGCTAAGTTACGAGAACGGAAACGAGTCAGCAGTGGTCGACAAGCGGTGGTGGAAGACATACTTAAAAAAAAAAAATGACGCAGACACGCAGACACGCAGACACGCAAGCATCTATCTATCTATCTATCTATCTATCTATCTATCTATCTATCTATCTATCTATCTATCTATCTATCTACCCCCCCTCTCTCTCTCTCTATCTATCTATCTACATGCATGCATACATACACACACAGACACACAGACACGCACACACACACACACACACACACACACACACACACACACACACACACACACACACACTTATATTACGTGATCACGTGATCGATCAAACTATCGGATGTTGTCATGCATCGCTAGTCAGAATGTGCTTTGCATCGTTTTAGCTTCCGAATGATGCTTTCCCGCTGACTAGGCGAGCAAGTCAGTATATGTATGTATGTATGTATGTATGTATGTATGTATGTATGTATGTATGTATATAATATATATATATATATATATATATTTTAAAGTTTCAGCTTAGAGCTGCGGCCATGCTGATGCACCACCGTGTTGCTACACTGTTATTACAGGGAGCCTCTTACAATATGTGGCACTTGGTGAAGAATGGAGTTTGATTTAGCAACCCTCATTTGCACCTCCTGCCGCGAGGTAGGTTCATCTGGGACTCTCGATAGGAAGAGGTCCAACTTTGATTTAAAAACTCCTACATCTACTTTGTGCAGATTCCTCAGGCTCTTTGGAAGAATATTAAAAAGCTGTGGGCCCCTGAATCCCAAGCTGTTGCAGTAACTGGTCCTGAAGCGCGATGGCATTGCTGGGATCTTTGGCACTATGCAGTGCCGTCCCGTTCTGGCATTGGTGTAGCTTTCAATGCCAAAATTTGGCACAATTCCTTCCAGGATCTTCCAGATGTATATTACTGCATACCTCTCCCGCCTTCTCTCCAGGGAGTAGAGTCTTAGCTGTTTCAGCCTTTCCCAGTAGCTGAGCAGTTGCAAAGAGACAATCTTCTTTGTGAATCTCCTCTGGATTGCTTCAAGGTCTGCTGTTAATTTCAGACTGGTGGGTGACCACAGCTGTGAGCAGTAATCCAGGCGGCTGAGGACGAATGTCCTCCAGAGTATCATCATGGTTTCCTTATCTCTGGTTCTGAATGTTCTCAGGATCCATCCAGCCAATCGTCTGCACTTTGTTGCCATTCTGGTAATGTGCACTTGGAAAGA
>NC_142936.1:89409330-89411830 GCF_046866305.1 Octopus bimaculoides | reverse complement strand
TGCGCAGAAACTGAACGGAATGTGTTAGAGATAAATCAAAACAATAAAGGGGGAATGCTTACATACGAACTCAAATCCATTTCCCTCCACCTTTTTAAGTAAAATTGTTGCTAATAGCCTGTAAAAATACATTCATGGCTTTGTATGTGTGTGTTTGTGTGTGTGAGTGTGTGTGTGTGTGTGTGTGTGTGTGTGTGTGTGTGTGTGTGTGTATTCGCATGCTTCACGCGGGTTTTCCGTAGCACAAATTTAATGACACTAGGTGGACAGTGCATGTACAGAAGAGAAAATATGTTTCGTGTTTATGATTACAATCTCCAAGATGGCGTATTCAACACTGACTGTATAAATGGCGGTTGGTAAGTGCATATGTTTCTGGTAGCCATATTTTTCGCTGATCATGTTTTTAATGAAACTACACCCCACCCTACACACACACACATATATATATAAGGCCATGCACTGGCGTTATGTACCAGGCAAACTAGGCAATCGCGTAGAACCCTACACAAATTCTGAACAACTTACTCTCTCTTTACTCTTTTACTTGTTTCAGTCATTTGACTGTGGCCATGCTTGAGCACCGCCTCTAGTCGAGCAAATGGACCCCAGGACTTCTTCCAGGACAAATCGACCCCAGGACTTCAGTTAATTATGATTTTATCCAGCATTTTCCCCTCTCAGATTCACACACTTATTGCATCGGTCCTCCGGTTTTTCTAAGTCTTCTACTATAGCCTCAGGCCGACTAAAGCCTTGTGAGTGGATTTGGTAGACGGAAACTAAAAGAAGCCCGTTGTATCTATCTATCTATCTATCTATCTATCTATCTATCTATCTATCTATCTATCTATCTATCTAGGTAGTTGCAGCCAATGGAGAACTATCTAGGGAAACACAAATATTGAGCGGTGTTCCACAAGGAACTGTTCTGGGGCCACTACTGTTCATAGTGGCCCTTCTGGACATGCCCACGGTCACTCGGAGAGCCACTGTCACTAGCTATGCTGATGACACAAAGATATCTCAGGCAATAAAGAATCCTGATGATATTGTAAGCCTGCAGAATGACCTAAATGCAATATATGAGTGGGCAGAGCAAAATAGTATGCAGTTCAATGCAAAAAAATTTCAAGTACTGCGCTACAAGACCACAAGTACCTCCCAACTGGCATACACAGGGCCTGGAGGTACTGCAATCCCAGAACCACAAACAGTAAGAGATCTGGGCATCAACATGTGTAGTGATGCATCATTTCACATGCACATTGTCAAGTTGACAGCAAAGTGCAGACAACTGGCAGGGTGGATACTGAGGACATTCCGTACAAGGGATCAAAAAGTCATGTTGACTCTATGGAAGACATTTGTTCTGAGCCGCCTAGACTATTGCTCTCAGTTGTGGTCACCACACAGTATTAAGCGGACAGCAGAACTCGAGGCAATTCAGCGGCACTATACAAAAAAGATCTCCACAGTCCAACAGATGAACTACAGGGAGCAACTGAAGGCACTAGGTCTCTACTCCCCGGAGCACAGGCGGGAGAGATATGTAATAATATACATATGGAAAATACTGGAAGGACTGGTGCCAAACTTTGGCATCAAGTACTACAGGAATGCCCGCACGGGTCGCCACTGCATGGTGCCAAAGGTGCCGTCCACTGCATCTCACATAAGAACGAGATACTGCAGCAGCCTCGGTTTCAGAGGACCTCAGCTCTTCAATGCCCTGCCAAAACATTTGAGAGACATGCAAGACATGGATGCGGAGGTCTTCACGACAAAACTTGACGATTTCCTCTCCACGATACCAGACGAACCAATGGCTCGTAATGAGACGCAGTTTAGGGCAGCGATGTCAAATTCTCTTATACACCAGATGTGCCATCAAAACTCTTGATTGGACCATATCAGGTGGGGGAGAAGAGCCATGCAGGGAACGTGGGGGGAGCACAGCATAAAGACGGAAAATCACGGTGGTGCATCAGCATGACCGCAGCCACTTGGCTGAAACCCATAAATAAATAAATAAATATATATATATATATATATATATATATATATATATATATATATATATATATATATATATATATATATATATATATATATATATATATATATATATATATATATATATATATGTCTGTATGTATGCAGAAACGTGTATACAAGATTCTATGCCTGTGTGTATGGACAGCGCAAAGGTTGTTGTTACCGAGCGAGGTTGGTGGTGTAATTCCTGGCTGTTGTTTCCGTCTTTTGATCTTATCAAAGCCTTGATTTCACCAACCTTCTTCTATTACAGTTGCTGCTGATGTTGTGGTTGCGGTGGTTGTTACTGTTTCGTATGTTTATTTTTCTAATGATTATCATCATCATCATCATCATCATCATCATCATCATCATCATCATCATCATTATTATTATCATTATCATTATCATTATCATTATTATTATTATTATTATTATTATTATTATTATTACTATTATTACT
>NC_142936.1:89401830-89406830 GCF_046866305.1 Octopus bimaculoides | reverse complement strand
TATGTTTATGTATCTCTAATTAGAAGTGCTATAGAAAAAAAAGACAACAAACTGGATATATATGAATATTTATGTATTTCTAAGGTTGTTTTGGTACAAGCTCCAGCATCAAGATAAATGCATACATTAACCCCTACCCTTTGATATATGTCTATATACATACATACATACATACATACACACTAATGCATATATATATATATATACATATACATATATATATATATATATATATATATATGTATATATATATATATATATATATATATATATATATATATATATATATATATATATATATATATATATATATATATATATATATATACACACACACACATACACACATCTATGTATGTATATCTCATGGTATTGCTTTTGCCTTCCCTTTCGTCTTTCTCTCTATCTCTCAATCCATATATGTATATATCTATACATCTATCTGCATATATATGTATGTATATATATATATATATATATATATATATATATATATATATATATATATATATATATATATATATATATATATATATATATATATATATATATATATATATATACATATATATATGTATATATACATATGTTTTTGTATATGTATGTGTATATATATATATGTATATATATATTAGGTATACTCATAAACGCACAGAAAGACACGCACTTATATGTGTATACATACCATATTTATGCATCCTCACATAGACATGCACATACACTCCTCACATACGTGTGTTTGTGTATATACATATATAAATACATATATATATACATACGTGTGTATATATTCATACATACAGACATATGTATATATATATATATATATATATATATATATATATATATATATATATATATATATATATATATATATATATGTATGTATATATGGATATTCATTTTCACATACATATGTATATTTTCGTGTATTAACTAGAGAAATGGAAAAATATTAAGTAAAAAAATAATAAAAAAATAGGAATCAGCAAAGACTCTATCAAACTAGAGAGCGGCAAGTGTATTGATTGGAGATCGTCTGTATCTTTGAATTGACAGACGATAAAAAGCAAAAGAAAAAAAAAAGAAAGAAAAAAGGCGGGAAACTACCAGATAATGAGGTTATAAGTTCGGATGGACAACAATAGCCGAGATTCAAAGATCATAGGTTCATTAGAGGTAGAGAACTATTGTTAGCGAATACAAGGGTGTGTGAATAGTGGAGAAGAGCAGAGATGCAGGGGAGAGAATGTGAGTGAGAGAGACAAAGGGATGGTTGGATGCGGTTAGTGAGGGGAAAGTTTGCTTGAAGAATGGAGTTAGTATATCGGAATTATAGAGTTGTTGAATTGTGAATGAAGGGGAGCGTTGGTAAAGGGGGCGATGGGGGTGGTTGTAGGAGTGGAAAGGCTCTGGGGGAGTGTTTAGTGGTTGGCTGATGTTTATGATTGTGATGGTGATGGTGTGGTAATGGTGATGATGACTATAGTGAAGGCAATGGGGGAAAGAGAAAGGATATGGTTACTGGAGATTCGGAGGACTGCTGGTTTTGGTGGTGGTGGTGGTGGTGGTGGTGGTGGCTGGTATAGTTGAAGGTAAGTAGCTATAGTGATGATGGTTAAGATTACGTAGGTAATGGTGATGATGATAATGATGATGATGATGATGATGATGACGATGATGATGATGATGATGATAATGATGATGATGATGGCAGTTGTGATGACGATGGCAGTTGTGATGATGATGGCAGTTGCGATGATGATGGCAGTTGTGATGATGGTGATGATGATGACGATGATGACGACGATGATGATCGAAATGATGTTGATGAAGATGATGATTATAGTGATGATGCTAGTGATAGTGATGATGGTGATGATGACGATGATAATAAGGATGATGATATCCGTAGTGATGATAATGATGATGATGATGATGATGATGATGATCACAATGATGATAATGACGATGATCATGTTGGGGATGATGGTGATAATTATAGTAATGGGGAAAAATAATAACGATCATGGTGATGATGATGACGATGACGATGAGGATGACTATCATGATGGTGATGAGGATGACGAAGATGATGATGGTGAGGATGAAGATGATGAGGATGATGATGATGATTAGAGGTAGGGAGAATGAAAAGAATAACAAAAAACCACACACACACACACACACACACACGCACAACATGAAGTAGAGAAGGGTGCATTGTGGGTAAGCTAGGCGTGGAGTTTGATTCCATGGTGAGTGAAAGCTGACGTGGTGAAGGGAATGGTAAGGAACTCCATATGCTGTAAGCAACTAAAATATGCGCCATTTTACTTTGTGTGTTATTTTAAAAAATTCTTTCTTTCTTTCTTTCTTTTTTTTTACCTGCTGAAAGGCAAAACCGCATCAATAACAAACACAGGCATGAGTGGCAGCGGGAGGAGGAATGTGGGTGAGTACGTGTGTGGCGAGTTTGTGTACGTGTGTGGGTGTATGTGTGTATGTGTATGGCAGGTGTGTATGTGTATAAGTGGAGCGTATATATATATATATATATATATATATATATATATATATATATATATACACATATGTATATATACATATTTATATATATATATATATATCTATATATATATATGTACATATATATGCGTGTGTGTGTGCGTCATTGCGTGTGTATATGTCTGAGTTTGTGGGTGTATATATATATATATATATATATATATATATATATATATATATACGTACATATATATGTATATATATATATATATAAAATATATTGTATATATTGTATATGTGTGCGTGAGTGAGCGTGTACGCGCGCGCGCGTGTGTGAGTATGCACGTGTGCGTATGCTTTTGTCAGACAATGTTATGAGAAGGAGTTTGGCTAGCATTTCTAGCAGGTTCTATAGTCCACATGTAGAAGTATTCATTAGATTGTCTGGCGTCTTCAATAGGCGGAAGATGTGAATGAAGAGGTGTATGTGTGTGTGAGGAAATTGATCAAGTAGGGAGTGTGAGTGTGGGTGTTTTCTGGTAGTGGTAGTTGTGATGGGGCAAGGTACTGTCATCGGCATGGTGGAAACCTTAAAATTTCTTAATGCTACCTAATGGAGGGAGTGGAATGAGAGAAGGGAGAGAAGAGTGAGAGAGAGAGAGAGGAGGTAAAGAGTGGCGAAGGAGAGAAGAAGTAGAGAGAGGTGGGATAGAGAGGAGATGGAGTGATGAGAGAGTGAGGCAGAGGTACAGAGGAGGTGGCGAGAGGCGAGGGAGGCGAGATGTAAAAAGGTGAGGGAGAAGAGACAGGGAGACGCGAGAGAGAGAGAGAGAGAGAGAGGAGGCAAAGAGAGGTGAGAGAGAGAGAGACGAGAGAGAGGTGAGAGAGAAAGAGAGAGGATGTAGAGAGAAAACGGATGGGTTGAGAATACTGTGTGTGTGGGCGAGTGTATCAACGACACAAGACGGTAAGTAAATTGTCAAATGTATCTCTGTGTGTGTGTGTGAAGAATGAAAGTGTGGTGAATGCAGTGGAAATAGTGTTGGTGTATTGGGGGCATGGTGTGGGGGAGATGTTGGTAGTGAAGGCGGAATGAGTGTGAGGGGGCGCAATGAATTGATGTGGGCGACTGGGAGAGGGGCCGACAAAGGAAAAGATGCATAGCGATGGAGAAGTTGGAGGGTAAGAATTGAGTTTCAGTTTTCAGAGAGAAAATGCGCTGCTGTTCTCTCTGAAGGGGAATGGCTGTCGGTCCGGGGAGAGCATCCCCCCCCCAAAGACCAAAGGGTATTGGTTGGAATGAGCAGCGGAGAGGATATGTCGAGAGACAGGTGACCCGTTGCCAAGTCAGTTATCTCTGAAGTGCATTGCGAGCCTGTCTGACAGCTGGCAGCTGGAACGCCTGATGAATAAGATTACAGAGGGTAGATAGTAGCACATAGATCGAATTACTCAGGTGCTATATGTATGTATGTATGTATGTATGTATATACATACATATGTATGTATGTATATGCATATATGTCTGTGTGTGTGTATATAGATTGAGCGATACTTGTATGCATTCGTACATATACGGAGACTGGAGCGAAAGAAATTCAACACCATATGTCAGTACATAGCAAAGAGTTGAACCGAAATGTAATGCAAAAGAGCAGCATTCTGGCTAATAACTTTATATATATATACGCATATAAATATATATATATACATATAAATATATATATAAATGTATATATACATATACATATACATACATACATATATATATATATATATATATATATATATATATATATATATATAGTTCAGTTATTGGGATTTCAATGAAAAGACTTTTGGGTATTCCATTTCAGTTAATGCAAAAAGAACATAAGGAGTAATTATGATGGAAAACTCGTGGTATTTATATGCACATCAAGAAATAATACTTGCGGGTAAAACCAGTACCATAGCAGGGTATATAATATACTCCCTAAATTAGCCCTTACTTGAGTTCAAATTATAATTAGAAAAGAACTACACGTGTTTCTGTATTGGAAGATCAGAATATATGTAATCATCAGATTTATAATTCTACCAACACATCTTCAGGTTCATTTTTCAATATATTGTTCACCTATTTTAAATCATCATAAATATTAAGCGTTAAATTAAAACTTAAATATAATTTTTAAAAAATTAAGAATTAAAAATTATAAATTATATATTGTAAATAGAAGTTTGCATACATAAATCTAACTTAGAATGTCAAATAGAGAATGTCAAATATAAAATTATAAATCTGAATGAAGCGGTCTGTGATTAAATGTAAAAGAATTTATAGAACCGATAAAGTCAAGAGACGGAACAAGATGTCATTCAAAATGGCGATTAAAGGAAGTGAATATAGCAGAGCACTATGGGAATTTATAGGTGATTAGTTCTAAGGGGGGGTAATTCCATTATGCATAATTTAAATTAAATTGCCTCCTTTTATTATTATATTCTAT
>NC_142936.1:89394330-89396830 GCF_046866305.1 Octopus bimaculoides | reverse complement strand
CCGCACTTTATTAGCATTCATCCCAAACCCAGTGGCATGTTTTTCTTTGGTCAGGGTTTATCTTTATTACCTCGACTGATGTTTACTTCGATGGTGATGATGATGATGATGATGATGAAATCGACGTCGACGATTGTGATAATGATGATGATGATGGGATGATAGCAATAATATTGAAGATGATAATGAGAGCGAGCGAGAGAGAGAAAGAGGAGAGAGAGAGAAAGAGGAGAGAGAGAGAGAAAGAGGAGAGAGAGAAGGTGAGAGAGAAAGAAAGAAATTAGAGATAGAGATAGGGAGAGAGAGAGGGAGAGAGAAAAAGAGAAAGTGAGAGAGAGTTAGAGAGAGAAAAGGTGAGACAGAAAAGGTGAGACAGAAAGAGTTTGGATATAGAAATAGAGAGGGAGAGAGAGAGAGAAAGAGAAAGCGAAAGTGAGAGAGAGAGAAAAGGTGAGAAAGAAAGTGGGAGAGAAAGAGAGAGAAAGAGAAAGAAAGAATGAGATTGGAGATAGAGAGGGAGAGGGAGAGAGAAAAAGAGAAAGTGAGAGAGTAAGAGAGAAAAAGTGAGAGAGAGAGAGAGACGGAAAGAAAAGGTGAGAGAAAGAGAGAGAGAGAGAAAGGTGAGAAGAGAGAAAGAGAGAAAGAGAGAAAGAAAGAAAGAAAGAAAGAAAGAAAGAAAGAGAGAAAGAGAGAGAAGCCGAAACAAAATGTAATTTCCTTTCTGTTTTCTGTGTTTTTTCTCCTCTTCTTTTGTATTTGTTTTTGTCTTCCTTCTGTAACAAGGAGTCCAACTTCACAGATCACTGCTTCACACATCGCACACTTTGTCATATATGTATATATGTACGGATGGATGGATGGATATAAGAATGTATCTATGTATATTTATAAGTACTCATTTCTTTACATACGATGTTCGCTCATGCTCGACATTGACTACATGGCCACCATATATATATATATATATATATATATATATATATATATATATATATATATATATATATATATATATATATATATATATATATATATATATATATATATATATATATGTATGTATGTATGTATGTAAGTATGTGTGTGTGTATATATATATATATATACATATATACATATATCTGCGTCAATGTGTATATCTTAATATGTATAGAAATGCATTTACACACACGTACGTACATACACACACACACACAAATACACATATATATGGCGCTGTATATTGTTTTAACACCAGCGTATACATGTGCTTGCATGCATGTACGAATGTATATATATATATATATATATATATATATATATATATATATATATATATATCTGAGTGTGTATGTGTGTATGTATGTATGTATGTATGTATGTATGTATGTATGTATGCGTTCATTATAGCTTTGTATTTCAGTTGAATTCTTCCTGTAAAAAATAGCTGGCTTCTCTACCAAGAAACAAGATGTCATTGCTGTAATTTAGAATCTAACATCCTATTGTTTTCTAAACCTTGAATAATTTCACTGTTCCGCTTGTAGATTCTATTTCCAAAGTGTGTTACAACTTGCCAATTTCTTTAGAAAATAAATAAGGAAATAAATAAATAAAAAATAAATGAAAATAAAATCACCACCGTTTGGAGATTAGCACTTAGCGATGTCATGACCTGGCCAAATGCATCGATAACTATGAGAGTAAAATTAAATATGATGGATTGACAAGCTGATGGTTTAGGAATAGTTGTCCCTGTATGATCTCTCTCTCAATGATGTTGAAACAAATGACGAAATCTGCAGGGTAAATAATATTTACAAATATTCATAATATTTTCGTGACTACTAGCGGCCAAAATGTGGTTTCTCTGAAAGATACCTTGAGCAACGTTACTTGTTAGGGTGCGTAGCTCGCCGATCAGGGCGTCTCTCTTGTCGAACCGCTAGTACTTTGCGTTGAGAGGTGACAACTTGGGTACTGAGGACATTTGATTAGAATGTCACAGGAAAGAATTGAAAGAACGATTCTTTGGCGACAACCAGAAGCTGACTTAGGTGTAAACCAAGAACGAGATGGTGGAGTAATATCCATCGTCTCAGTTGGTCAAGCTTGGGAATCCAGCCAGAAAGTGTAATGTCGAGAGATGTTTTGCTTCATAGTGACGACAAATATTGTACTTTCATAACAGCAACACTTTCGTTGCATATCAAGCAACTAGCTTTCTGGTCGTTTGTTTCCCCAAAGGAGTACTTTTCTCCCCGTTCTTTATTGAAAATGCGACATTCATCATCAACCTTTCTCTTCTTAGTAGCCATAACGATGGGTGAAGAAAAAAACAAAAGCAGTCCTAGGCCTCGGCGTCAGATAGTCTCGTTTTAATTGTGATCACTAATAAGTGACTAGTCCGAGGCACACGTGATGTACTATAGTAATTATTATGGCGCGTGAGATACGTAGCGTGTGACGTAACTGACTCAGTATACATAGGACGTATAATCTAAGAAGTGTATGAAGCAGT
>NC_142936.1:89384330-89386830 GCF_046866305.1 Octopus bimaculoides | reverse complement strand
AATACGTTGTTGGTTGGCTTATATTCTTGCATATTGATACATTCATGCATACGTACGTAGGACGTAGATCCGTACGCATGTGTGTACATATATATATATATATATATATATATATATATATATATATATATATATATATATATATATATATATATATATATATATATATATATATATATATATGTATATATATACATGTACATATACATATACGCACCTATACACACACACATGTATGTATCTCTCTCTATTTCTCTCTCTGTCTGTCTCTGTCTCTTTCCTTCTCTCTCTCTCTCTCTCTCTCTTTATATATACACACATATATAGATATAGGTTGGTAGATAGGTAGATAGATATAGATAGATATCCATTTGTATACCATATACAAATGCACGCTTTTGTATCTGAGAGTTCAAATATAAGTGTATATCTATCTATCTATCTATCTATCTATCTATCTATCTATCTATCTATCTATCTATCTATCTATCTATCTATCTCTCGACTGACGTAATGTCGCATCGACTCCGCAGATAATCACTTCTTTTCGACCTTTTATTGCACACATTTTGTTTCAATTTTTGCACACAAGGTGTGTAAAGCATCCAGCTTTCGTTTGAGTGTGTTTTCAAGGGTAGAATTGACCCCCTAGGGGCAGTTTCAAGCCTATTTACATTTCTATTTTCTTTGATTTCCTTGCCATATTTCTAAACCAATATGGCTGATCGAAACCATGAGGCCGACTTCCCGCCTGTACCAATGCTAGAGGCGAAGGAAGCTGAATGCAAAGCCGTTCCACGTGAACGCACACAGGCCTTAGAAGGCATGAATACTTCTGCCACTATAATCACTGCTTCCACTACTGCTACCACCACCACTACCGCCATCACCGCCACAACCAGCGTGAATACCGATAACAATTATGGCGCGGCTTTGAAGCCAAAGAAACGAATAATGCATTTTTCCAAAGAAGAATTACTTGCCTGCAAAGAAATGTTTACAAAAAATGAAGTCACCATTCAATTACAGACGCCTGAAAACATTACAAAAAACATCGCAAAAAAATAAAGAATCATTTACAAGACACTCAATGCGAAAATAAAAGTACATGACACAGCCACTCATGAAAATGTGGGAAAATGTTTAAGGCCCATATGGGCCTTTAAAGACTACATAACGAGGAGAAACAGGTTTGCCACGATCGAAGTAAGATTCGACAGCGAAGAGCGAGCCAAGGACCTCTTCACAAGGTCTTTTCAATATGAAAATCTCCTCATGATCCCTACATACCTTGGTCGTAAGGTCACAAAAATTAAAATAAAAAATGTGCCCCCCCCCACCGAAATTGAAATAAAATGACTCGTGTCTGCCATTTGCTATGACATCGAGGACGAAATCCTTATATTGGAAACCGCTGCCCAGGACCAGAAAAACTGGATTTGCCAAGAAGTCGAGATTCTTGCTCAGATCGATCCAGTGAATTTTGAAGAAGAATGATATGTAAAAATTTAAAAAAAGTCATGGTGGTGCTCCAGCATGATCGCAGCCACATGGCTGAAACGAAGTATATATATATATATATATATATATATATATATATAGAGTTATATATAATCTTATCGACTGTAGGCACAAGGTCCGAATTTTTTTGGGAGAGGGTTCCAGTCGATTAGATCGACCCCAGTACGCAACTGGTACTTAATTTATCGATCCCGAAAGGATGAAGCGCAAAGTCGACCTCGGTGGAATTTGAACTCAGAACGTAAGACAGACGAAATACCGCTAAGCATTTCGCCCGGCGTGCTAACGTTTCTGCCAACTCACCGCCTTAGACATATATATATATATTCTTTTCTACTCTATGCACATGGCTCGAAATTTTTTTAGGTGGGGGGGGCAGTCGATTAGATCGACCTCAGAACGCAACTGGTACTTAATGTATCGACCCCCGAAAGGATGAAAGGCAAAGTGGACCTCGGCGGAATTTGAACTCAGAACGTAAAGACAGACGAAATACCGCTAAGCATTTCGCCCGTTGTGTTAACGTTTCTTTTCTTCTCTAGGCAAAAGGCCCGAAATTTTTGGGAAGGGGGCCAGTCGATTAGATCGACCCCAGTACACAACTGGTACTTAATTTATCGACCTCCAAAGGTTGAAAGGCAAAGTGGACCTCGGCAGAATTTGAACTCAGAACGTAAGACAGACGAAATACCTCTAAGCATTTCGCTCGGCGTCCTAACGTTTCTACCAGTTCACCACCTTAGACGTATAAAATAAATAAATGCGCCCTTTTAAAGGCGAGCCAAGCTCATGGGCCCGGTTTCCCGGTTTCAATGGCGTGTGTGTTCCCCGCCTGGACGGGACGCCAGTCCATCGCAGCGTTACTCATTTGTGCCAGCTGAGTGGACTGGAGCAACGTGAAATGAATTGTTTTGCTCAAGAACACAACTCGTCGCCCGGTCCAGGAATCGAAACCGCAATCTTACGATCATGGTGCCGA
>NC_142936.1:89369330-89379330 GCF_046866305.1 Octopus bimaculoides | reverse complement strand
TAGGAAAACGGAAAGCCCCTTGGAATATCCCTTCATCAGCTGTCTCTATTCTATCCAGACGTTTCGATATATATATATATATATATATATATATATATATATATATATATATATATATATATATATATATGTATATGCATATATATGTACAGAGAGAGGGAGAGAGAGAGAGAGAGAGAGAGAGAGAGAGAGAGAGAGAGAGAGAGAGAGAGAGAGAGAGAGAGAGAGAGAGAGGAAAGTAAGGGAGACTATTTGCAACCAGTAATACAATAAAACAGCAGAAAAGCAGTTAGAGAGAGATTATAAAAGGAGGAATAAAAATAACCCGAAAAACCGTATGTGTTCAACTCTCTCAAAGCTACAACAATTGTGGATAATGCTGAGCTTCTTACGAGTGAAGTTGGCTTAGAAAAGCTTTTGAAATTAGTCTAATTTCATTTTCTTAGTGTTCTTCACAACCTACCGAATATTACAGAGAAGCAGGAGGTTTCTCTCTCTCTCTCTCTCTCTCTTCGCCATTACAGTCTCTCTTATTTTGTTGTCTATTGATTTTTGTTTTCTGTTTTCTTTTCATCCTCTTGGCAATTTTTCTTTGATATATATTCCAAACACTTCTCTCCGTCCGTCTGTTTGTTGGTCCATCTCTCCATCGATCACGTCCATCCATCCATCCATCCATCCTTCCTTCCAGTCCTGTATCCAAACGTCCGTCCATTGTTTTGCTTTCGTTTTCTGTCTTACATTTGTGAATATTTTCACCCCACCCACCACCGTTTTCGGAAAATGTGCTGAAGGGCTCTAACCAGTGTAAAGAGCAACACACGTGGCTGTGTACATCTGTTTGTGTGTTGTGTTGTTTACCATTACGAGGGCTTCTTATATGGACTGATGGTGCACGAAAGGACTCGTCATTATATCTTTGAAGGGCGATGTAGATATATGATCAGCTTTGACCGATAGAGGCTCTAAGAGGCACACAAGTAAGTCTTTAACGATATTTGTGACAAAAGAGGTCGCAAGTTGGCAACCACAAATGAAAAATCATTTCTGATGTTGTGCTCTGGCATTGTATCATGTGTGGGCCGTTCCTTTTTAATGACAATGAAGACAAATTTTAGTAGACTTGGCTGCTGTTTCTTGCAGATACTGAATACGAAACCATTTCCTGAAAATCGGACAATTACAATTTCTTTTTGGATAAAACCATAGAATACTGAAAACAGAGAGAAAATCTGATTCTTGAACAGAGTTTGATTGCAATATTCTATCTGGAAATGTTTCAACTTATATCTGTGAACATGAATCAGTCTGTCTGGTTGTCTGTTTGTCTGGCAATATGTCGATTTATCTAGCAAGCTAGTAACTGTCTATGTATGTATGTATGTATGTATGTATGTATGTATGTATGTATGTATGTATGTATAGATAGATAGATAGATAGATAGATAGATAGATAAGTAGGTAGATAGATAGATAGACTGAAAGACAGGCATAACTAGATAGATAGATAGATAGATAGATAGATAAATAGATAGATGGATGGATGGATAGATACATTTCTTTTATTAGCCACACAGGGCTCAACAAAGATGGGACAAATACAATGAAGAGCTTTTCTTTTTGGGAGGGGGAAGGGGAAAAAGTAGGGGGTGTCGATCAAAAGGGATCGTAGGAAGGAAAAAAGGGGGGAGTTCGATCAAAAGGGATCGAGAAAAAAAAATAGACAGATAGATGGATAGATAGATAGATAGATAGATAGACAGACGGATAGATGGATAGATAGAAGTAATGCTAGAAAGACAGGGAGACAGATAATTAGCTAGATAGATAATCCTACTTATCTAACCTATAACCTAGTAACAATGTATATTCCCCCCCCCCTTTTTTATCGTTCTTTTCAATAATCCTTTAATAATTTCGTTCCGTTGTAAATTTATCCTGTTTCCATTTCTTGTTATATGCATAACCTCAAATCATACTAATTTTCATTGAACGGACAACAGTTGAGGATTGCAGACAAGGCTGCCGGTGAGAGCTGACCGCTGGCTTTACACCGGATTAGCGAGACAATAGAATACAGCATTGCTATGTCCAGCACACTGCAGGCGTGTGTCATTCAAATATATTTAATATTGGTATTGAAGTTGGCTCTGTACACACACGGATTCGCAAATGTTTACTCGTTCGATGTACCAGCAAACATGTCTTCCACTTGAAGCAGAGACTAATATAATGGTTAAAGGAGATTTCGGAAACACACACACACACACACACACACACACACACACACACACACACACACACACACACTTACCTACCTACCTACATACATACACTCTGCTCTCTTGGTATTCACCACCATATTGTTTGTCTTGTTCTTGTTCAGATTTTCTTCTTCTTCTTCTTCTTCTTCTTCTTCTTCTTCTTCTTCTTCTTCTTCTTCTTCTTCTTCTTCTTCTTCTTCTTCTTCTTCTTCTTTGACTTCCTTGACTTCGTCTCCTTCCTAAAGGGATTTCTTGTTGTTGTTGGTGATGATGATGATGAGGATGATGACATTAATGATGGTGATGATAATGGTGATGACTCTGATGACTCTGATGACTCTGATGATGATTTTGATGGGAATGATGACGTCGCCGACGAAAATGACGGTGATGAGGACGATGGTAAAGAAGAAGAAGATGAAGAATAATAATAAGAAGAAGACGGAGAAGAAGAAGAAGAAGAAGAAGAAGAAGAAGAAGAAGAAGAAGAAGAAGAAGAAGAAGTCGATGCTGGTGATGATAATGGCTTAGTAAAGATAGGAAGAAGACAAAAGTAGTAGTAGTAGTAGTAGCAATAATCTGATTGGTGATAAAAAATAAGAAACTTTACAGAAGTGTCAATCTGGTCTGCAAAGAGCAGATTATCTCCCCTTAAATAACGTCTGCTCGTGACATTTTTCTGGCTTCCGCTGTGATGTCTCAATGTCTTTTCTTTATGTGTGTGCGTGTGTGTGTGTGTGTGTGTGTGTATGAGTGTGTTAGTGTCGGTATGAGACTTTTCCTGGTGCTGGTTGCAATTGGTTCGTACACGTAGAAGCAGGTCCGAGATTTCTGCATAGCGAATTACGATTACGCTATTTTTCGCGCATACAAGAATAAAATTTACAACCAAATAAATAAATAAATAGATAAATTAAGAGAGAAGGAAGGAAAGAAAGAAAGAAAAGATAGGTCAATTTATACACCAAGACGACTTTGGAAAATCGTAAGTTCTATGTGAAATGCGGCAGGAATTGGGAAGACAGCGACTAAGAATGTTTGAATGTTTAGGCTGCATGTCTGCTCTAAATACATACATACAAAAATACCCTGTTGCTGATGTTGAAATTCGGATGAAGAAACCTTGGATCTAGGTTAGAAACCGGTTCTTTCTCTATTGGCAAGAAATCTCGAAATAAACTGAATAATGACACATAGATACGTACATACATACATACATACATACATATGTATGCTCGCAGTATATTTATAAAATTATAGATGGAACAAAAACTCAAAATCCAGAATAATTCGATAAAAAATGGCGTTTCTCCCTCACTAACGTTGAAGCGGAAAATGCATTGTATAGTTGCCAATAATGAGTTAATTAGACTGTGACAAGTTTGACTGGCAAAATGGAGTCACTTGAAATTCGGCGAGGAGAAATGCTGCACGGATTAGAAGGAAATGGCCCAAAACAGAAGAAAACATAGACTTCAATAGTCTGGGAATATACATACATACATACATACATACATACATACATAGATACATAGATACATACAAGCATACATACATACATACATACATACATTACATACATACATACATACATACATACATACATACATACATATATACATACATACATGCATGCATGCATACATATATACATACATAATACATATATACAAACACATACATACATACAAACATACATACTTACATATGAACATACATACATACTTACATACAAACATACATACATATGTACATACATACATACATACATACATACAAACATACATACAAACATATCTACATACAGAAATCAGGAAAAATATTCCGTGAATCCAAATAACATTCCATACAAATAGAAGAATATATGAATACTTAAATACCAGCACTCTAATGGACATATATTTACATGAGACTCTCGTATTTCGTATGAAAATCAATATGCAATGATTTGGTCATAAAACTGACTCAAATCCAAACATCATTGTCACTTTTCTTCGAATTGCTCTTTCGAAAATGTGGGTTATCGGAATAAGACAGTGCTATCACCCATTTATGTATATTCGGACAGTAATGTGTTTATATTCATTATGTCCTCTGCTTACACGCTGATATGATTTCAGTATTCCTATTCCATACTGAATGTTCAGGAAAAACGATCTACATTACTTCCGTTGTACATAAATTGCAAAGCCGTTATGAGATTTGATCTGCTAATATCATAGTCTACATCATTAGCAATCTCCTTCAACAATGCAGTCATTCCTATAAACACGCAATTTACTTTACAGCTACAAACCGACGTTATTATTACTACTTGTCATCTTAATTACATTATAAGACGTAATGTGTTGCTTGAGGATAAGAGTTGTAGGGTAAGATAATTTAATAGTATTCCTGTTAAAGATCCTATAAAACAAGCATTGTGTTGGAAAATATTTATTGAATAACAAAAAATTTCTAGCTATAGTTATTGCCGCTTTCATTTTAAACGGTGGATTATATCAAATGATATTACTAGGCTTAATTCTCCTAATCCGACACTTGTAATTAATATAATACATATTCTCCGCGAAACCGCTACAAGCTGAAGCTTCGTTATAATACAATGAGTAATCTTTAAAAATCTGTGCGTTCGCTGACAACCAAAACAGTTTTAAGGAGACGTTTCAAAACATTTTTGAAATGTTATTTAGTTGGCTCCAAGACTTGTAGATAAATTTTATGGTCGAATTAGGTTTTCTAATAATTCATTGAAAATCCACTTCAAAATGTTTATTAAGGATTGATTCGTGTCTAACGTAATGGACAGATTAAGACCGTTCAAAAAACTTATTCCACTAATACCTGAATCTATTTTTAGCGCAGGGGCTGCAGTTGGTCCTCGGGAATAGGCTATCATCTCTTTGCACACCTTCTCCTATACGATGGAACGCACTCCTAAAATGAAATAGAATAGGTGGATCAATACGAACAGAAACAGCCGTTAAAATTCTCGCAACCATACTCAGATTAAAAGTGGGTATTTATCCAAACAGAATTATCAAAGATTATGGCACTTCAGCTTCGGAATCACTCAAATCAGTATTGATTTAGGCAACAGTAATAACATGAAGCGGTATTTGAGATGGAAGTACAGTACATATTGGTTTCAACTTTTGGCACAAGGCCAGCAATTTAGGGCGAGGGGATAAGTCGATTACATCGATCCCCCACCAGTGTTTCACTGGTATCTATTTAACCGTCCCCGATAGGATGAAACTCAAAGTTAACCGAGTGGAATTTGAATTCAGAACGTAAACACGGACGAAATGCGGCTTAGCATTTCGACCGGTGTACTAACGACTCTGCCATCTTGCTGCCTGAAGTACAGTCGTGGCCAAAAATTTGGAACATAGATCTGAAAATTAGAATTTTTGTATTAAATGGTCAAAGTTATATTAAAAGAAAGCATTTTGGTCTAGAACTACGTTTGTGATTCTGTCATTTTTACTTCTAGATATTGAACCATAGGATCACTTGTCACATAAGTATATCTTTACATTGTTAGAAACTCTAGCACGCCGGGCGAAATGCTTAGCGGTATTCCGTCTGTTTACGTTCTGAGTTCAAATTCCGCCGTGGTCGACTTTGCCTTTCATCATTTAGGGCTCGATTAAATAAGTACCAGTTACGCACTGGAGTCGAGGCAATCGACTTAAATCTCTTTGTCTGTCCTTGTTTGTCCCCTCTATGTTTTGCCCCCTGTGGGCAATAAAGAAATATATATATTTATGGATCGAATTGTACTTGGCCATAACAATTTTAATTTTTAAAAAATGCACCAAACTTTTTACCACGACTGTACATATTAATAGAAAATTGAATAAATTTGTACGTGTCTTATTATGGACACCTTTAAATCAGGCTATCACCGAAAGGAATTATTCAATTTTGCTAAGAATCTCCTTCTTTAAGCTCAGCTAATATCATTTTTAATACATGTTTCTTCTGTCTGTTTATGATTTAGTGGTATTTAGAATTAACCAGCCTTATAAACAGATTATTGCTGGAATCCGGTTTACGATTCTTAAGTGTGAAATGAAGAATTAGAAGAGTTAGCGATTCGTTAGATCCTGGATAAGAATTTCAGAAGAAATCTTAAATCCCGAATTGTTGATATCATTCATTACATTGCTACGTTGCTACTCGGTTTACAATAATCCTTGGTGCTTGCGTTAAGTAAAAACTACGGTCGTACGGACCCCATTCTTCTCGATACAACTTATCTGGCTTGTCAGAAAGAATATGGTTGTTATACAGATCCTTGAATTTTAAACCAGGGTTTTACGATTAGAAAATATATTGTTTCAGAGGAGCAAATGATTCAGAGAAAGCGGAGAATTTTGCTAATGTATTAAATCTGCAAAATAAAAACTGTTTGCTCCACAGTTATATATAAATGGCAGAATCATCTTTGGATTTTTGATCTCCCTGAATTTTGATTCAAGAATTTTGATTCACATACATATATGTATGCATGCTTGTATATATATATATATATATATATATATATATATATATATATATATATATATATATATATGTGTGTGTGTGTGTGTGTGTGTGTGTGTGTGTGTGTGTGTGTGTCTGCGTGCGTGTATTTATGCATGTATGTACGTTTGTATACATATGTACGTATATATATATTCAATTAGAGGTTAAATTAGCCTCATTAAGAGATGGTATCTTCCAATGAATTATTGGTTCAGTACCTAATATTTGTTGTGAATAATCTATAATATAAATCCCTTTCTATCTGTGTGTGTGTGTATGTGCGTAAGATATTATAACCTGTTTCAGAATGAGTGACAAGATCGCAATCGTCAGCATACAAAAGTTCCCTAATGAGTGAAGTAAAAACCTTCGTTTTGAATTTCAATCTGGTCAGATTAAAAAAGATATTTTATGTAAATACCCTCCTCAGAGTTTTGAAAAGCGTGAGACAACACAACAGCAAAGTATATTGCAAAGAGGATGGGTGCATCAAAGTCTCCTTGCTTTACTCCCTTTTCCACAACAAAAGATTCAGAGAGCCTACCACCAAAGTTAACTCTAGCTTTCATATCTTGATGCAAAGTCCTGATCATGTTTACAAATTCTTCTGGGCAACCTATTTTCCTTAGAATTAGCCACAGAGCATTTCGATTAACAGTATCGAATGCTTTGCTCAAATCAACAAAGCAATGGTATAGAGCAAGATTCTGTTCAAGGCACTTGTCTTGTAATTGTCTGATAGTAAAGATACAATCAGCTGTGCCCAATGAGGAACGAAAACCACACTGAGACTCAACACTATATTTGGAACTATGAAGGTATTTAAACGTTCTAAGAGAATGCGGACAAGTACCTTTCCAACCACAGACAAAAGCGAAATCCCACGAAAATTGCCACACAGATCCTTTGGCCCCGATTTATACAAGGAGTCTGAAATAGCATCAGTCTAGTCTTGAGGCACTTTCTCAGTTCTCCAACAGTGACAAATTAATATATTTTAGAGTTCAAACATATTTGAAGACTTCTGCACAGATTCCATCAGACCCTGGGGACCTATTGTTATTCAGCTTATTCATATGTGGTACCTTCTTACTTTTTCCTACAAGGCCTTAGTGTTAACCCTGCCGCGCACATTGAGGTCCTGGAATAATTGTTAAGCATAGACAGTGTATGCAACGGAAGGCCATATGTGTTTCGGTAAGACTCTGCATTATTACACATGGCTCTAGTAACACAGGAATGGATGGCTGAACATTTTCATGATCACATAACCCCTAACATTTGGCCTCCTAATCCCCCAGATCTCAATCCATTAGACTATTACATGTGGAGCGTTTTTGAGAGAGAGGTCAATGAACATGCCCATAACACCAAAGATTCTTTGAAACCTGCCATAGTCAGAGTAATATCCAAAATGAACCAGGACCACTTGATTCAAGCATGTACATGATTTAGATCTCATATAGAAGCAGTTGTTGAAGCTGAAGGTGGCTTTATTGAATAACATTGCAGAAAAGAAGGTTTATTTTTATCCTCATAGCATTTTTTGATAAATAAAGTTATTATCTGTTATTATGTATCTGTTTCTTTTTTTTTATAAACATAAATCTGTCCTCAAATAACTTATGCACTCTGTATATATGTACATATATATATATATATTCGCGCGCAAGCCAAGCCCTTGTTATAATTACATATATATATGGATATATACATATATACATACATAGGAAAATGAAAAAAAGCCAGAATGCTGAACTGGAAGCATAATTTAATAAAGATTTCTTCTAACCGGTTTTCATTGCGAAGAAGCAAATTATCAAGAAGGAGAATGAAAATGTTTTTTTACAAAGAAGTACAAAATGAAGAAAATAATATATAAAACAATAATATATAAAAAAATAAATATACCCATACATTATATTGTCTTTGAGCTTTTGTAGTTCAATAGTAGTTCATGTATAAATTGGTAGGAAAAATAAGGATGCATGAGGGTTGAGAGTTTTGTTAGCACAAACTTTTAACCCTTTTTTTAAACCTAACAAAACTCTCAACTCTCATGCATCCTTATTTTTCCTACCAATTTATACATGAACTACTATTGAACTACAAAAGCTCAAAGACAATATAATGTATGGGTATATTTATTTTTTTATATATTATTGTTTTATATATTATTTTCTTCATTTTGGACTTCTTTGTAAAAAACCATTTTCATTCTCCTTCTTCTTGATAATTTGCTTCTTCGCAATGAAAACCGGTTAGAAAAAATCTTTATTAAATTATGCTTCCAGTTCAGCATTCTGGCTTTTTTTCATTTTCCTATTATTTCTCCACGTGCGGTTAACACAACCCCACTATTTACTGACTTATACATACATACATACATATATATATATATATATATATATATATATATATATATATATATATATATATATATATATATATATATATATATATATATATATATATATGTATATGTATAATGATAATAATATTAGGGATAAAAATCCAAATTTACAGGTAAAAATTCAATTTAATATTATTTATCAAAATTAAAATTAAATTAAGTTGCACAATATATAATATATAAATATATAATTTACAGAAAAAAAAACACAATTCTTGAATTCATTCATGAAAATCCAGTCATAGAAAAATTTAATAAGTAAATACACTAAAAAGAACTATAATACAATACAAAACAATAAATATTAAACATAGATCTTTTTAGTGTATTTACTTATTAAATTTTTCTATATGTGACTTTGGATTTTCATGGATGAATTCAAGAATTGTGTTTTTTTCTCTAAATTATATATGTATATATATATATATATATATATATATATATATATATATATATATATATATATATATATATATATATATATATATATATATAGAGAGAGAGAGAGAGAGAGAGAGAACGATTGAAAGAGATAAATAGATAGATAGATAGATAGATATATATATCATAAAAGGATAAAAGTACGTTCCCGAACCATATGCTTATGAGGCCGGATTTCCGGATGCTATGGCGTATAAGATGAGTCATCGGTATCAATGTTATTTGCTTTTCTCTGTTGGGTTAAAAGGAGCAACAAGCAACGAAGTGTTTTGTTCAAGAACACAACACAACGCTTGGTCCAGGAATTGAAACCAGACAAAGACACACACACACACGCACACGCACACGC
>NC_142936.1:89356830-89361830 GCF_046866305.1 Octopus bimaculoides | reverse complement strand
GTCATTCGCGTGTCCACAGAACTGAAATACCATTTTTATGGAGACATTCGAATTATTACAAATGGTTGACAAATCTTTCTCAAATCATATTATAACGTCTTCAAAAATCATGTTACATAATGTAACTCAACAGTCACACTCGAATTAGGAAGACGGTCATGACTGGAAGGACTTTGATCAAATGTCTACATCAAGGGGTGACTTCAGGATGAAGAAGAAGAAGAAAAAGAAGAAGAAGAAAAAGAAGAAGAAGAAGAAGAAGAAGAAGAAGAAGAAGAACAACAACAACAACAACAGTAGCGGCACTTAATGATCAAAAACACGTGCAAAGCAGAAAGATGTTGCTTGGCCTTTCCAACTGCTAGAAATAACAGTTAAAATCCTTCAAAGCACACGCAAACGTCTTTATAAACCGCGATACATTCGGCTGTTATAGTCTCAAGTACAACATTCTGGAACAAAAAAAAAAAAAAGATGTCTGTGGGATGTTTATTTGGATGATTTTGGAAGATATTTCAGCAATGACCATGCATTTTTTATACAATGGGTATCGACTTAAGTCTAATCATCAACAGTAACAACAACATCATCACCACCACCACCACCACCACCACCACCACAACCAACAACAACAACAACAACAACAACAACAATAGCAGCTGTCCGTAACCAATTTATCATAAGTTGTTAGATATTCAGTGAAAAAAATAAGAAAAAAGAAAAAGAAAGAAGCAGAGACGCTGGGAGATTTGACGTAGTTTCCTTTGGCAAAAAAATGATTCGGCGAAATTGTTTTGTTCGAAACATCAATATTGCCGTTTTTTTCCACCACATGCGGCCGACATATTGAGTTCTCGTGGCATTAATTATTCTGGCAAAATTCACGGAAATTTTGTTGAAAGAAATTCGAATTTCAGACAAACACGCAAGGTGCAATATTTTTGTGTCATTTTGCGTGACTGAATTTTTAGCAAAGCTTGCAATGAAATGAAGGCCAAAGAAACTGCATTATTAGACACCATTATGTTGTGCTAAATTATATTAGAAGCCATTATACAATGTTAGAAATTCCTATTAGCATCGCCGTCATCAGAATTATTATTATTAGTCTTATTTTCATTGCGTGTTTTCACTGCAATACCGAGCACAGCTCTGTGTGCCTTGGGTATCAGCCATGCATTGTTTCTTAAGCTTTTATTTTCTGTTGTATAGAATGCCCCTCATTATTATTATTATTATTATTATTATTATTATTATTATTATTATTATTATTATTATTATTATTATTATTATCATAAGGGTGGCGAACTGACAGAATCAGTAATACGTCAGGCGAAATGCCTGACACCATTTCGTCCGTCTTTACGTACTGAGCGCAAATTCAGCCGAGATAGATTGTGCTCGTCATCGTTTCGGCATCGATAAATTAAATGCCAGTTGACCGCTGTGATCGATGTAATTGATCAAACCCCTGTCCCAAAATTTCAGGCCTCCTTGTGCCTATAGCCGAAAGAATTCTTGCTGTTGCTATTATTATTTCAATTTTTTTTGTATTCCATCTTTGTGATGGAATTTAGGTTGGGTTCGCTAGTTCCATGTATTCTATGTGCTTCTGCAAACCAATCTCTTCTGTCCACTCCTTAAGCATTTTACTCGTCGTTCCTCAGGTTCCAATGACAATTGATACGACTTCACTTTTTTTGCTACAACCCCACAAGCTGCTTATCTCTCTCTTCAGGTCCTGGTATACATCTACAATGTTGATATCTTTTATTCTTGTGTCAAATGGACAGGCCACATTAATTATATCCGTTGCCTCTTCTCAATCACCAAGGAAAGTCCCGGAAAGGATTATCACTGTCAGTCACCTTTTTCAGGTTCATGTTCATACCATTTGTGTCCTGATGGAACTCCATACTTCTTACACATTTCCCAGTGGATGATCTTTGCAATATTGTTATGGCTCCAAGATTTATACTGTTTCCGTGCGTGTTTAGAACATTTGCTTACTATACGGGGTACCGTTTCTTCTTGTTCATCGCACGAACTGCACATTGGCGACACATTGACAGTGATAATCCTCTCCGGGACTTTCCTACACTCACGAATCATGTAGAACACAGCTGACCAGAGGCTATGGTAGAAGACACTTGCGCAAGGTGCCACGCAGTGGGACTGAACCCGGAAGCATGTGGTTGGTAAGCAAGCTACTTACCACACAGCCACTCCTAAGATTGTGCTAAATTTGTAATATTTCAGTCTTGAATGAATTTTAAGAGAATCGCGTATTATCTGGTTGACGATGTTTTCTTAAGATGTGCGCAGTAAACAATAAACGAGACAATATCTTAACTATGACATATAGATAAATAGTTTAATCTAGAATTGCATCTATTGCATGATTAGAATTTTATTCAGCCTGAAGCCGTTCTTTCATATTATGTATTATTTATATACTGTACCTATATACTTCAGACTGGCCGATCCGATCTCATTTCGTAAGAGCAATGTGTACGTCATATATTGACAAGCTGGAAAATGGGTGAAATGTGCATATGTCGCTCTCACTGTCACTTCCGGAGCAATTTCATTTCACCTAGCTCTCAAGTATGTTTTTTAATAACACAATATGTTTATAAAGATAATGTTTTTCCTCCGGATGATAATTTGCAGCTTCTGTCTTTTCAATTCTACACAGATGTGAAATATGTTATATAGATAAAGATATGGTCAACAGCTGATTTTATTGCGTAATTCGAACACAAGCACACACGCACGCACACGCAGACACACACTCTCACACACATACTTACACGTATATATATATATATATATATATATATATATATATATATATATATATATATATATATACATGAGTCACTGTGTTGGTAAAGAGCTTGCTTCCCAGCTACAGGGTTCCGAGTTCAGTCCCACTGCGTGACATCTTGGGCATGTGCCTTCTACTATAGCCTCGAGCCGACCAAAGCGTTGTGAGTGGATTTGGTAGACAGAAACTGAAAGAAGACCGTCGTATATATATATATATATATATATATATATATATAACATGCGTATAAGAAGGGATGACCACTAAGTGGTCATCCAAAATGCTAGAAAGAGGTCATCAACGACCCAACCACAAAAAAAAAATCATGTTCTCCAGAAAAAACTTCAGCAAAAATATACAGAGCTTAGGCGGGCAGGACAAAATGAAAAATATATGAAAATAAAGAAAGCATATTGGATGACCACCTAGTGGGCATATGCCCATTGTGGTTAAGATCGCGGGCTATTCCCCCAAGATTCCGTATTCGATTCCAAGCAGTGACCTGAATAATAATAATAATAATAATAATAATAATAATAATAATAATAATAACAACATCCAAAAATACCTTAGGAATGAGAATCGAGGTTCAAAATTTCCCCAAGACACCTGATGAAGGCTGCAGGCTATATCAGCCGAAACGTTGTGTTAACAAAAAACAAGATGAGAACAAATATCCGTCAAATGTAAGTAATGTAAATAATGAACAAAAATCATTGGTTAATCCCATACTCGAGTTTCCCTATTAATGAGCAAATAATTAAATTTTTTACTGTGTAAATCTATTACGCATGCGAACCAGAGGTTATAAATTATTGTAATTTTTTACCCACACAATTTACACAGTAAAATGTTTCTAATTTTGATCCAGCATGGCCCCTGTCAAATAACTGAATCAAGTAAAAGAGTAGAAATCTCATTGTTTACATGGCATTATTTATAGTTTTAAGTACGTTTCGAGTTATTCCCAGAAAGAATTACTACATGTTCTATCGAAAGTTTATAAACTACTCATGACATCAACAATATATATATATATATATATATATATATATATATATATAAATATCTTTGAAAAATGAAAATTAAAGGCGTTTCTGTTGATTTTTCCACTTTCCACTTTAATAATTAGATGTTTATAAATTATTAGGTGTTTACAAATCGTGACTGTGTGGTGAGCTCCTCGCTTAAAAGCGGTTTTAAAATTCATAGAGTTTGTTAACCAGCGAGAAGGTAGGGTGTTGAACTACACGCACACTCCCATACACACACACACACGCCTACACACGCACACACACGCGCACTCACACGCACACACGCACATACACAAATGGGAACACAGCCGTAGACTCAAACACACATATATACAGATACACAAACGCACATTAACATGTATCCACGCACATATATTCATACATACGTACACATACATGCACACACACGCGCGTGTGTGTGCGTGTGTGTGTGTATATGTGTATATGTAAAAAGAAGAAAGGAAAACTAAGTGCATCAATAATTAAAAATAACTTTAGGCTGGTCAGTTTCAATACAACATGGTGTCATAAGACTCTATTAAGTACAACCCCCCCCACCAATATGTCCACGTACCGATATAGTCACACATATATATATGTACGTAGTATACACACATAAAATATGTACACGTATATATATTGGATTCACTATGGAATTCAGCAAACATCATCTCCCTTTTCTTGATCTCTTAATCATAAAAACACCTAATAACCAAATCACAACCGACATCTACCACAAACCTACAGACTCACAACAATACCTCCTTTTTAGCTCATGCCACCCAAAACACACCAAGATAAATATCCCCTTTAATTTAGCTAAAAGAATTTGCACCATTGTCTCTGACCCTACCACTCGAGAAATACGCTTACAAGATCTCAAAAAAAACACTGTTACAACGCCAATATCCCTCCACACTCATAGATCTTGGAATAAAACGTGCCAAGGAACTTGACAAAAACACACTAAAAACCAACCAACATAATAACACACCCAACCCTAAAATACTTCCATACATCTCCATCCATAACCCCAATAACATCGAAGCATTCACCATAATTAAACAAAACCTCCCCTTACTCACCACAGACCCGAAAATGAACAATATCATTAATACACACAAAGTCCTTAAATG